>NW_016107435.1:3764256-3814550 GCF_001604975.1 Cebus imitator
AAAAAGAAAAGTAAAAAAAAAAAAAAAAAAGAATTTTACAGAGATAATTAGTGAAAAAAACTAAAACAGAAATGATTCAAAGTAGCCATTTTCGCACAAAGAATTGTCACTTTTCATTCTAAGTCCTCTGTTCTGTTTTATTTTTAAGCCAAA
The DNA here is from genome assembly GCF_001604975.1 of Cebus imitator. NCBI lineage: Eukaryota > Metazoa > Chordata > Mammalia > Primates > Cebidae > Cebus > Cebus imitator. Next base: position 3,764,410 of record NW_016107435.1, read on the forward strand.
TTTACATTATGTGTATATATATAAATTATGATACAGTCCCGCTCTGCCACTCAGGCTGTAGTACAGTGGCATGATCAGAGCTTACTGCAGAAGCCTTGAACTCCTGGGCTCAAACAGTTTTCTGCCTCAGCCTCCTCAGTAGCTGGAGCTACAGGTATGCACCACCACACCCAGCTAATTTTTTAAATTTCTGTAGAGATGAGGTATCACTACCTTGCCCAGGCTGGTCTCAAATCCTGGCTTCCAGTGATCTCCTGCTTTGACCTCCCTAAGTGCTGGAATTACAGGTGGAAGCCACCATGCCCATCCTTAGGTAAATACTTCAAAGCTGACCTGTCATGCCTCCTACATTGTAAAGTTTGAATATTTTCATAGAAGCATTTTTTTAATTAACTAGAAGCCTATCCTATATGTTATAATTTCAGTAAAGGCAAATTTTGATGCAAGCTCATCTATTAAAAGCAAATGACTCTCAGCTATGATCACAGAGTAAAATCCAACTTTACGCAGTGTTCTTGAGAAATATTTACAACAGAGAAATGCAGTAATATTGAGAATAAAAAGGTTTGCAAAGGCATACAAAACAAATAAAGACAAGCAGCAGGCGTCTTAAGCTTATTACCAGACCAAGTTATTTTCAGGGCTAAAAACACACTGAGATAAAAAAGACACTTTTAAATAATAAAACACACAATCTAAAAATAATTGTCATTATCACTATATCAAATAATACAAATAATATAGTGTCAATATTTGCACAGCAAACCTATAGGGAATTTTTTAAATGAACTTTATCAAAGACTTTAACTCAATTTTCTCAGTGATTGTTCAACTGGTCAAAATGTCTCTTAATCAAATAGAACAGATGGTTTCTTTTTTAAAACACAAAATAACACATCTCTCTCAATCCCAGAGCCAGCATCACTATTGGATTAATGGGAAAATCCTGGAAACATTTCCACTAAAGCCAGGGAAAGGAGAAGGATCTTTTTTCATCACTATTATGCTAAGTTATTCTGCTAGTACCAGACAATACAATTAGAAAGTATTTTTTAAAAGCTACATAAACCTTAGAAGAGAAGAAAGAATTATGATTACATGAAGATGGTAAGATTATTTATCTTGAAACCCTAATATAACCAACTGAAACTATATTAGATCGAACATAAAATGGTGGCTGGGGTAAAAGAAATATTGCAGAAGGCTATAGCCTTCATATGTACAAACAAGTTGGAAGATGAAATTTTTTAAAACCACTATATTAACAACATCAACAAAAATGGTCAAATACCTAGGAATTCTTTTAACAAAATATAAGAGTAAACTTTAAAATTACTATTTTGGACACAAAAGAAGATCAAATGGAATGACATCCTATGATGTTGATTAGGATTGTTGATTTAAGATCATAAAAATGTATTTTACTGATAAGTTAATCAGTGCATTTTACATGAAACCAACAAATAAGCCAATAAGAATTTTTTAATAAGAAAAAAGTTAACATTTTTGTAAAATCACATGCAAAATAAGAATAAGAAGAAAGATTCTGAAGAATATGAATGGTATATAAGGACTGACTTTGACAAATATTAAGACACATTGTAAAGCTATAGTGATTAAAATAATGTCTGGATTATGACAAAACAGGCTCATGAAACAAAAATGGACTCAGTTACACATACATAATTTTACTCTGTATGTATATACATATTTACATATAATTTGTATACATATAAAATACATATATAAGTTTGCATTTCGAATTCATTTAAAAGAATCAGATTATTTAATAAATGGTGTTGGGACAACTAAGCAGCCATCTGAAGAAATAAATTTGTCAATATTTCACTTCTTACACTAAAATAAATTCCACATTGTTTAAAAATTTAAACATAAAAAAACAAAACTGTAAACATGCTGAGAGAAAATACAGGAGAGCTTAAAAATATATTATTGGAGTTTCTCAGGCCATTCTGCCTATAATATAGAATCCAGAAACTATTTAAAAAATTAAATTGTGCAGCCACATCAATGTAAAACATTTTCATGTGGCAGAAAAAAAAATCAGGACACATCAAAGAGCCAATGTCCTTAGTTTAAAAGCACCCCCACGAATCAATACAGAGTCTAGCAAATGATTAGAAAAATGGACAAAGATATGATTAGATACTCACAATTTTAAAATATGAATTGTTTTGAAATTTGTGAAAGTAAGTTCAACCTCAGATGCAGTCATAATAAAAGAAATGCCAACTAAAACTACAGTGAGGTGACATTTTTCAAAAAGAAATAAATGAAGTTGAATAAAAGCAGTGTTGATGACTGGGGCAACTGACTCTATTCTACTGCAGGTAGAAGGATATGTTTGTACAACTTCCCTGGAGGAAAAATAGGAAACAAAATGTGTCTTTCAGAATTGGAGTTTGATATGCACTTTGGCCCAGCAATACTTTTTCTTTCTGGTTTTTTTTTGAGATGGAGTCTCGCTGTTGCCAGGCTGCAGTGCAGTGGCGCAATCTCGGCTCACTGCCACCTCTGCCTCCTGGGTTCAAGCGATTCTCCTGCCTCAGCCTCCCGAGTAGCTGGGACTACAGGCATGCGCCACCACGCCCAGCTAAGCGTGTAATATATAAAACCACATGTGGTTTTGCTTTTAAAATTTTTGTGCTTGCTAGTTTACTTATTTTTAATTTTATTTGTTTTGTGTGGACAGATACAATTGTATGTATTTAGCAGGTGTAACATGGTGTTTTGAAGTATATATACATGGTGAAATGACTAATTCTAGCTATTACAATTAACATATGCATTACCACTCATAGCCTTTATTTTTGTGGTGAGAACACTTTACATCTACTCTCAGTGTTTTTCAAGAATATCTTACATTATTAATTATAGTCATCATGTAATGCAGTAAATCTCTTTAACTTGTTCTTCCTAACTGAAATTTGGGGTCCTTCAGCTAACATCTTCCCAGCAAACTTTGCCCTACCCTGTGCAACTTTAGCCCGTCTGTATTAGTCTGTCTCACACTGCTATACAGAACTTCCTGAGGCAATTTACAAAGAAAAAAGGTTTAATTGACTCATGTTTCTGCATGGCTAGGGAGGCATCAGGAAACTTACACTCCTAACAGAAGGTGAAGCAGGCATGTCTTACGTGGCAGCATGTGAGAGAGAGAGAGAAAGGGGGTGGCGAGAGAGAGAGAGAGAGAGAGAGAGAGAGAGAGAGGGCATAAGAAAAACTACCATTTATGAATCCTCTCCTGAGGATTCATTCACTATCATGAGAGCAGCCTGGGCAGAACTGCCCCCATAATCCAGTCACTTCCCTCCCTTGACTCATGGGGATTGCAATTTGAGATGAGATTTGGGTGGGGACACACAGCCAAGCCCTATCACCCTTGTTATCACCTTTCTATTCTCTCTACTTCTACGACCCAACAGGCATGCTAAAAGGTGTTCAACATCATAAATCATCAGAGAAATGCAAATAAAAACCATAGTGAGACATCACTACACACCTGCTACAGTGGCTACTACCCACCCAGATCACAGGTGTAGGTGAGGATGTGGAGAAAAGGGAACCCTTTCACACTGTTGGTGGAAATGTAAATTCTTACAGCCATTATGGAAAACATATGGAGGTTCCTCAAAAAATTATCATAGAACTGCCATATGACCCAGCAATCCCACTAATGGCATATATTCAAAGAAAGCGAATTCAGTGTGTTGAAGAGAAATCTGCACTCCCGTGTCCACTGCAGCACTATTCACAATAGCCAAGATATGGAATCAATTTAAGTGCCCATCAGTGTATGAATGGATAAAGACAATGTGGCATATATACTCAATAAAATACTATTCAATAATAAAAATAAGGAAACCCTGTCTTTTACAACAAGATGAGTAAACGTGGAGGACATTATGTTAAGTGAAATAAGCTAGGCACATAAAAACAAATACTGCATTATCTCACTCATATGGAATCTAAAAAAGTTGACCATACAGAACCATATATATACATATTTTTTCATTCTTTAACCATTTCTACTAGAACCCTCAGAATCTAGTAACAGTGATTGTATTTTCAAGTGTCAATTGCTTCTAGATCTGAGAACTGGGTTGTAAAGGAGAGATGCAGGAAGGAGACCCTGTTTTCACTGTATCCCCTTATGTACCTTTGAAATTTTGTACATATGCATAAATTATTTAAAATAAATAAAAATAACTTAAATATTTGTCCCTGAAGATAAACATTGATTTTAAGTCAAGCTCCCAAATGAGATGTTAACATTGATGATTTGAATTGGAAAAGGGAACATGGAAGAAATATTTAGGGCTTTGGCATGATTTCATCTGGAGAAGGGGTGTCTGATGCAGTTGTTTTCGATTGCATGGAGATACTGGAGGGAGAACGTAATGATGACCAGCTGTGTTTTATCTCTGCTAAGCCCGCAGGAAAAAGGAATTGGAGCAGAAGAGACTAGAGCTACAAAAAAAATAACATCATTAAAGTGCTCCAGGCTCTTGATCTGAGCTCACAAACTAGGTCACTGGAGCATGGTCTGCTTCTGGGAGAGTTGCTAAACTATCTCTTCTTTATCCTACCTGTGTGTCATCTTGACCAGACACACAACAAATGATTGCTTCCCAAACAGTTCTGATTTCTGCCTGACACAAGAGCTGGGTGGGGTTACAGCAGGGCAGCGAAGGACAGGAAGATGTGCAGGTGACTGCAGGGCTACGGGAATCAGGAGGCCTGCCCAGGACTGGGTAGGGTTCAGCACTTTGCATCCAGCAGTAAACGCCTCCTCCAGACAGAAGGCACACTGAAGGCAGGGAGTCACACAGGGTAGCCTGGGCAGCCCGCTAGATGCTCCTCCAGCCAACCAGAAAGAAAACCTCATGCAGAAATGTCTGAGGGATGGATCCAGGGCCACACTGGATGAATGGGAGAAACTATGGGGACGCAGTCAACAGGAGGGAAGAACTGAAGGGAGAGTTGGCAGAGAAGTAACATGATGGCAAGGTACACCCTCTTCTTACTACTTGGGATTATTTAAGTTTCCTTGTCAAAATATTAAAAAGGAGAAAACTTCTGTTTATCTTTAAATTTTTTGAAGGACTTGTTTCTTATTTTCCCTGCCTTGTGGCTTGATTTTCTCTAAGTTTCCTCTGGCATGGACCACCTGCATGGTTTATCCTTTGCTTTGAGCTCCAGTAAACATTTCCCATGGGTGAAAGGGGGGCTTCTGTATCTTCTTTGAGGGATGCTGAGGATGGTATAGGCCGAGGGTAAATAGCTACATGGTGTGATTTAGGAGGTGACAACATCCTAGGGAAAATAAACATTTCTCAGTTCCTGGGAACCCAGTTATTTCTCAACTTAGCAAATTATATTCTGCCTAGTAATGAAAAGGTTTTTGAGGTACTTTAAAATATACATAATTTTGCAATAAAATTGGTGGGGAGGAAAATTGAGGCCAAATCTTACCATGTAAGCAGAAAGACAGGACATTAGGTCCTGCATGATTAGTAAGTGAGCCAGAATTCAGTTCTATTTCCACACAAGCAAAATCAGGCATCTGAAATGTATACACCCCCAAGGGAGGTCATTTACTGACTTAGATTGTGTAAATGACCAAGAGTAGATCCTTTTCTGGGAACCGGGTTTGGTTTGAAGAGAGAGAGAACTCAAATTTTGCAAAGACAATCAGGCCTGTCTAACATATGTTATCTTTGCCTCCCACCTGCAGGATCCAATCATAGAAAACTACCCTAGTGCCTGCACTCTGACCTTTGATCCAAGCCCCATCTAGGGTGGAAATGAGGAGGAGAGCTGGCCCCAGACAATATGATGAGGTGGTTTTGGTTTTTGGGTTTTGTTGTCATTTGTGCTTCTTCACTTGGACTCTCCTCTGTCTGTGTAGCCTTTCCTATTGTTTCCATGTTTTTCAAAGCACAATTGTAAGGATGAGTCCTTGGCACACCCAATGGCCATGTCTCAGCAGATGGACAATCACATTGTGCACCTTTCCTGCCACCAGCAATAGTTTTTGACATGCAAGTAAAATGAATACTACAAGAGGCTTTCAAGGGAAAAACAAGAAGGAAAAGGAATGTCAGAGTCGGAGAGATGGGTGCCATTCTTGGCCCTTCTTCTGTTAGCTGCAGACCTTTGGGCAAATTATTCCATTTGTTGGTGACAATTCTAAAACTGCAATAATACACTGATTGCCTAAGAGTAGGACTAAATCATCCAGATCTATTTCTGTAAGAGATGTAGTCAAAGAACACGATGCAGCCAAGGAAAACTGAGTGGGGCTGGAGCAGTGATTCTATGTGCAGAATGAATCTAGGCTGTTTTTAAAGCAAACTAGTCAGTTTCCCAAGACCACTGTAGGACTTAGGAGAGCCATAGTATTCCATCTGTAGAAATACAGATGCATCCCACATCATAAAAATATCATAAAGGTACCCTTAATCTATTATATGTAATCTTTTTAAATATTTGGAGACAGAGTCTCACTCTGTTACCCAGGCTGGAGTACAGTGGTACAATCTTGGCTCAGTACAGCCTCTACCTCCTAGGTTCAAGCCATCCTCCTGCCTCAGCCTCCTGAATACCAGGGACTACAGGTGTGTGCCACCATGCCAGGCTGATCTTTGCATTTTTAGTAGAGACGGAGTTTTGCCATGTAGGTCAGCCTAGTCCCAACCTCCTGACCTCAGGTGATCCACCCACCTCAGCTTCTCAAAGTGCTGAGATTACAGGTATGAGTCAGTGCACCCAGCCACATTATATATACTTTTTAATTGAAAATTTTAATGTATTTATATTTTTACTTTTTTTTTTTTTGTAATTTACACTTGCCTCTGATATTTTAGTACTCAATAGGCCTTCTTGGGAATTCTTGTAAAGTGAAAAAAAAGATAGCCCGAAGTTGTGTTTGAATGTAATGAATTTTTATAAGTATTAAATTCAGCATTTAATATCATTAACATATATTTGTGGACATTTATTCAAATATTTTTCAAGCTTGATTTTGCAGCCTTCTTGGAACATACTGAAACCACTTATTATATTTTCAGGTCTCAAACATCAATAAGCTAAAATCTCTTAGATTTTAAGCCTTCCAGCTACCTGGTCTCATGGCAGCAACAGGAAGGTACTGAGGAAATGCTATACACTGCAGGGAAGTCTTTCTATGATGCGGACTTGGGGGACCCTGGCCACTGATAGAGGCACAGGTCTACTTTTCATCACTATGACTTTAGTGCTGTGGTTTCAGAGCATGGCAAAGATAAAAGCAGAATCCAATCAGACATCATTTGATGTCTTTGAAAAATTCAGCCCAGACCAAAAGAAAACAAATTAAACCACAAGCAAAAATCAAGATCCAATCAAGCCATGAAGAAAGTTTCTGTCATCTTGGGCTGGGAGCCAGCTGACTGAAATCAGGTGGAAGACGTAGGGACAGGTGTAACCAGGTACTATGGTTTGGATGTTTGTCCTCTCCAAACCTCATGTTGAAATTGGATCCCGAATGTGTTAGAAAGTGGGGACTAATGGGGCCTATTTAGATCATAGGGATGGATCCCTCATGAATAATTACCTCCTACCAGCATGAGCAAATTCCCACCACTCTTTGTTTCTATGAGAGCTGGTTGTTTACAAGAGCCTGGCGCCTCCCTGATCACTCCCTTGCCTCCTCCCTTGTCACGTGATCTATTTACACATGTTGGCTCTCTTTCCACTTTCTACCATAAGTTGAAGCAGCCCGAGAACCTCACCAGGTACAGATGCCCAATCTTGTGCTTTCTAGCCACCAGAATCATGAGCTAAATAAACCTCTTTTCCTTAGAAGCTACCCAGTCTCAAGCATTCTGTTATAGCAACACTAAATGGACTAAGACAACAGGAAAATAAAATCCTAATTGAAAGAGATGTTCCTGGAATCCCATGTTAGGGAAACCATGAAAGGGGGCTCAGCATGTCATTAGTGGCCTGGGAGATGAACCATCTTGTAGGGGATCCAATTAGCTATTGTTATATAACAAACTATACTACAACTTAGTAGTTTAGTAGATGAGGAATTCAAATGGAGTTCTGCAAGGATGGTTTGATTCAGAAGCACAATGTCTGGGCCTCCAGCTGGAATGAATGGTTCCGGGTTGGGAGAGTGGGACTGACCAGGCATCTCTCGCCACACATGTCATTTCCACATGGCTAGTTTGAGCTTCTCCAGGACATGGTGACCTGAAGGTGGTCAAGCATCTTACATGGCACCTGGCTTCCCTCCGAGTGAACATTCCAGAAGACAAGTTGCCAGCAGCTTTTTATTTCTGCCAAGTCCATTGGTTTCACATAAAACCAATTTGAACCCATAGTACCAGGCCAGATTGAGAGCAGGCACTACACAAGGGTATGGGTTCCAAGAGGCATGGCTCATCCAGAAGCCATCCTTGGAGACTGTTGGGTTTCTCATCTTGGCTCAATTCTCTAATTAGTAAATGCTGCAAATCCCTGAGGATGGTGACTCCAATTCACCTAGGATAGTAAAACATTTAATCCTAGAAAGACTTAGAGTGAAGTATAAAGAGACAGTAAATCAAATACTCAGTAATAATTTGGGGCTAAATTTAAGAATAACTCATGCATTTGATGTCATGTTTAAGATAATTTGGCATATTTGTGTGTCTGACAGATTAGCTCTATGATTCTAATTTATTTTAGAGCTTGAGATTTTTAGGAAATAAGAGAACAAGTTTGTGAACAATACTGGAATGTTTAAGGGAACTTGGAAGTCACTGTATTTTAAAGATGGATTTAATTAGATTTAGGGGAATGGGTAGGTAAAGAGGTTTTGCTTTTTAGCCTAGGCATTCCAAGTGCTCCAAAAGAAATCAAGTATATTACAATTATAAAACCAGCTTAAAATGTTTGCAAAAATAAAATTAAGTTACAAATAGAGTTGATTATTAAGGATGTTTTGATTATTCTGTATGAGTTGATTAAATGGTAATCAAAAACTTCCTTAAAAATGATTTTTGAAGTTCACTGTATTTATAATTAGAATAATAAAATGAATTTAAAGCTTAATATCAACTAGGCTTAAAGAGAACTAGGATTTAACAATTATTAGAGTAATACACTAAAAATTAACTTTGTTCAAAGTAGCCAGAACTAGTCTTTGATGTGCACAAAGCCATCCACGCACACTAAACAAACACATATCTCTGATTCCATCTTATTCCTCCCCACTCCTTGAAACACCAGAAGTCTCTGCCTATGTCATAATTATCATCTGTGGTGCTAATCCCTGTTAGTCTATTAAGAGAAGAACTACTGACTTCTGATTTAACACTCCTTGAAAAAGAAAGTTGCCTCAGAGGCAGTTAATCAAAAAATATGTTTGGGAGACTGCACATTCCCACACAGATGCATGGTTAGGGGACAGAAGTTTATGTAATTATGGAGAGCAAAACTCTTTTAAGAAAAATAACTACCATGAAATTAGTGATAAAAGCCAACATCCATTTACAGAATAGGAAGTCATAACAAATTATGAATTTTAAAAATTCTGCAAAATTATAAAGTCTAGAGAAATATTACTGCCTGATTTACTCCATAATACATTTTTTTCTTTTTTTATTTGGTTTTAGAATTTACTATAGAGGTACAGTTAATCAAGATTTTGTGGCACTGGCATAAGGACAGACATGTAGGTGAAAGGAACAGAAAAGAGTGTCCAGAAAGCAACCCACACAGATAGCAAATCCACCTTTAACAAATAAATGTTCTAAGGTAAGTCAATAGAGAAAGAACACTACATTCAACAAGTGATGATATCTTGGACAACCTCCCCCCTATGAATCATTATCCATTTCTTGCACCAAATACAAAAATAAACTTGAAATATAAAAGTGTAAAAACCAAAATAGTAGCATTTCTAGAATAAATGAAAAAAAATGCGTTCTTATTGTTTACAAATAATACATATATGGGATGTGAAAATATAAACCATAGTATAAAGCAATAAATTAGTCATCATCAGTAAATATTTTTTAAAAAATAAAAGCATAAGCTATAGTCTGGGAGAAAATATTTACAAAATATGTATCTGATAAATAGTTTAATTTAAAAAAATATAAAGAACTTTTACAACCAAAGCCATAAATGTGCAAAAGAAGAGATATAGATGGCAAATCCAGACATAAAAGGATGTCCAAAGTCACTAGTCATTATAAAAATGAAAAGCAAAATCCCATTGAGCTGCATTACACACTACCAGAATGACCAAAATTAAAAACAAGAACAGAAACAGACAATGCAAAGTGCTGGCAAGGATGTGGAGAAGCCGGATCTCTCACATGATGTTTGGAATGCAATGGGAAAACTAACCCAGAAAACAATCTGTAAGTGCCTTTTGTATTCAAACAAACACTTACCAAACAACTCGGCAATTTCACTTTTTGTGTTTATTAAAGGGCATAAATGTATGTGAATGTTTATAGCACCTTTATTAAAAAGTATAGAAAATTGAAACTAAATGTCCATCAAGTAATGAATAAACTGTGGCACATACAATAGAATACCACTCGACAATCAAAGGGAGAAAGTATGGTACATGCAGCAACATGGATGCTTCTCACTAGGATTATGGTAAGTGAAAGAAGCCAGACACAACAGGTATGTAGTGTATGGTTTCACTTATATGACTTTTGAGAAAAGAAAATCAATAAGGACAGAGATACTATCATCGATTATGAAGGGATGGAGTTTGGGGGAACGGTATCAACTACAAAGTGGCAAGACGGAACTTTTTCAGATAATGGAAATGTTCTGTATCTCACCACCATTCATCTCTAGAACTCTCGTCATCTTGTAAAACTGGAAATCTATACACATTAAACAATAACTCCTGATTTTCCCCCTCTCACCAGCTCCTGGCAACCACCATTCTATTTTCTATCTCCATGATTTTGACAGCTCATAAGTACTTCATAAAGTATTTGTCTCCGTGACTGGCTTATTTCACTCAGGATAATGCTCTCAAGATTCATCCATGTTGTATCATGTGTCTGAATGTCCTTCCTTTTTAAGGCTGAACAATATTCCACTGCATGCAAATCCCACTTGCTGCCCATCCATTCATCAACACCTGGGCTGCTTCCATGTTTTAGCTCTTGTGAACAACGCTGCTATAAAAATGGGTGTATAAATGTCTCTTCACATTCCTGCTTTTACTTGTTTGGGGTATAGCCACAGAAGTAGAATTGCTGGATAATTTGATAATTTTATTTTTCATATTTTGGTTACCTATTGTGAATAACAAATTACTCCAAAACATAGTGGCTTAAAACAAAAACAATCACTTGTTTTATTTTAATGGTTTCTTTGTACAAGGAATTCAGACAGGGTACAGAAATGACAGCTTATCTCTGTTCATCCGTGCCTTAGCTGGAAGAGTTGAAGACTGGGAGCTGAAATCATCTGAATACTTCTTCTCTTTGATTCGGGCCTACCTTGGGCTGCCAGCTGGACATCCATACATAACTTCTGCATGTGGCCTCGATTTGCTCACAACGTGATAGCTGGATCCCATAGGCAAGTGTTCTTAGGGACAGAGAGCCAGGATAAAGCTGTATTTTTTATCATCTTTCTCAAGAGTCATACAGTGTCAGTGTTCTGTATTTTACAGATTGAGACAGTGACAGAGTTTCGCTCATGTTCAAGAGGACAGAACATAGACTTCTTGATGGAGAAATTCTAGTGTTACATTACAAGAACAGCATATTGGATGTGATAAACACTGGCACAGCTATCTTTGGAAAATTCAGTCTGTCACCATGATCTTACGGCATATGTCTAATTTGTTAAATTTTTAAAAATAATTTGAATTTCACTATACATGCAAAATAAATTAATTGTAATTTATTGGAAAATTACTTAACAGCATAAAGATTTTTAAAAACTCTCCCATAGTTCTCTGAGCAAGACATAACCACTTTGAACATTTTTGAGTGTTCCTTGTGATATATTTTATAAAACACACAGTTGGAATCTAAAATGCAACATTATGATGAGACACGTTCATATAATTACTTTGGCCACTTGGGCTATTTTGACTAGGATTGCATATATTATATAAAAATGGCCTCATTAAAATATAAAAGCACAATTTAAATAACTAGCAAGTAATCTATGCAATAACCCTCTATTCTGTGCCTGACAATTACCCACTCCTCCTCCTATGCTTCAGCCTTAGCCTAAGCCAAAGTGAAAGGGTACAGTGAGGTGTCAGAGGTGAGGCAATAAGGTTTGTTTTCCATTTTACCTAATGTATTTTTGTTTTCTTTTAATTTTTTGTTTTAAATAATTTTAAGGTTACAGAAAATTTGCAAAAATAGTACAGAAAATTTCCAGTTGCCCTTCACTTAGTTTTCCCTAATGTTAGCATCATCTATAACCATACTACCATTGTCAAAACCAGGAAATTAACATTGATACTATACTATTAACTGACCTACAGACACTGAGTTTCACTAGTTTCTCCACCAATGTCATTTTTCTGGTTTATGATCCAATTCAGGATTTTACATCATATCTTGTTGCCGTGTCTCTTTCATCTCCTCTATGACAATTTTTAGTCTTTCCTTTTCTTTAATGACTATGACACTTGAAGAGTCCTGGCCAGTTATTTTGTAAAATATTACTTTAATTTATCTGATGTGTTTCCCTGCTATGACTGACTATATGCATATTTAGTTTATCCTTAGTTGACAAAAGGAGTAGAAAATGGAAAAAAAAAGAAAGTCTTTATCCTAGTAATAAGTAAAGAACTTATAAACTTAGAATGGAAATATAAACGTCAAATTTTATTATTTCAGCCTCAATGAGATGTTCATTGGGCTCAAACCAGGTTATTATAGGTTCACTTTTAAAAGAGCTTTGCAAAGCACTTTCTGCCTTTGGTTTCTTCATTTGCTAAACAGAGGTAACATTTGTCTTTCCTCAAGAATGTTGCATATTTCCTAGGGCGTATTATATATGAACTTTTTTTTCATTATATTTTAATTTTTGGAGATAGGGGCTTACTCTGTTGCCCAGGCTGGAGTGTGGTAGCACAATCCTAGCTTACTGCAATCTTAGGTCCCTGGGCTCAGGTGATCCTCCCTTCTCAGCCTCCTGAGTAGCTGGCATTACAGGAACACATCACCATACCAGCCACCAGCTAATTTTTTTTTAAGAGATGGGGTTTTATTGTGTTGTCCAAGCTGGTCTCAAAATCTTGGCCTCAAGCAATCATCCTGCCTTGAGCCCAGGAGGTAGAGGCTGCACTGAGCTGTGACTGTGAATTACACACATGCATACACACACATTAATGTGGAAAGGAAACCACTTCAATTCCCCCCATAGAAATGATGCTTATGGTCTCTTTTGAATAAACATAGAAATTGACCCCCTAGTCTTAAAACTTGAGAAAGTTATACTTAACCAAGTTCCTTTCTCAGACAACTAACCATTAGGCCTCCCAGATAGCATCAGGGAACTGCAACATACCAGATTACCATATCTGGACAATCAGAAGCCAGATTCTTCACCCACCATGACCACCTAACCAACCACCTGCTTTCTGTTGACCCACTCCTCTTCCTTACCACACACCGCACATTCTTGTTTTCCTGAATATCATTACATTCCTTTCCTGCTATATAAACCACTGATTCTAGTGGGTCAGAGAGATGGATTTGAGACTGATCTCCCATCTCCTTGCCCGCAGCCCCCTATTAAAGTCTTCCTCCCTGGCAATACTCATTGTCTCAGTGATTGGCTTTCTGTGCAACAAGTAGCAGGACCTAGACTGAACACCTGGCATTTCAGTAACAGAAACAGTGCATGAGGTATGTGTAGATATGAGTACATACTTTATTTATTTATTCATTTCATTCACCTTCAATTGTATGTGGCCATTATGTTTCACCAGTGCTTCTCAACTTGCCTTATGTGACAGCTGGTGGAATGATAGTTAGCATAACACTTACTCAGAATTTAAAATAGAACTTACTCCCAACAATACCCCAGCAATTTATCCTTAAAAACTCTGATCCCCAAATGTGTGGGGAGACTGATGTGAGTAATAATAAAATTACCAGTCTTTCAGACCACAGTGCAATCAAATTAGAACTCAGGACCAAGAAACTCACAAAACCACACAACTACAAGGAAACTGAACAACCTGCTCCTGAATGACTACTGGATAAATAATGAAATGAAGGCACAAATAAAGATGTTCTCTGAAACCAATGAGAACAAAGACACAATGTACCAGAATCTCTGGGACACATTTAAAGCAGTGTCTAGAGGGAAATTTATAGCACTAAATGCCCACATGATAAGTGGGGAAACTTCTAAAATCAACACCCTATCGTCAAAATTAAAATAACTAGGGGAACAAGATCAAACAAATTCAAAAGCTAGCAGAAGACAGGAAATAACTAAGATCAGAGCAGAACTGAAGTAGACAGAGACACAAAAAAACCCTTCAAAAAATCAATAAATCAGGGAGCTGGTTTTTTGAAGAATCAGCCAAAGAGATAGACTGCTAGCCAGACTAATAAAAAAGAAAAGAAAGAAGAATCAAATAGATGCAATAAAAAATGACAAACAGGATATCACTATTGATGCCACAGAAATGGAAACTACAATCAGAGTTTACTACAAACAACTCTATGGACATAAGCCAGTAAATCTAGATGAAATTGATAAATTCCTGGATACTCACACCCTCCCAAGAATAAACCAGGAAGAAGTTGAATCCCTGAATAGACTAACAACAAGGTCCAAAGTTGAGGCAGCAGTTAATAGTCTACCAGCCAAAAAAAGTCCTGGTCTGGATGGGTTCACAGCCAAATTCTACCAGATATACAAAGAGGAGCTGGTACCACTCCTTCTGAACAATACCAATAGAGAGAATACTCCCTAACTCATTTAATGGGACCAACATCATCCTGATACCAAAACCTGGCAGAGACACAACTAAAAAAGAAAATTGCAGGCCAATATCTATGATAAACATCGATGCAAAAATCTTCAATAAAATACTAACCAAATGCAACAGCACGTCAAAAAGATTATCCAACATGATCAAGTAGGCTTCATCCCACAGATGCAAGGCTGGTTCAACATACACAAACCTAAAAACATAATCAATCACATAAACAGAACCAAAGACAAAAACCTCATGATTATCTCAACAGATGCAGAGAAGGCCTTCCATAAATTTTTTTTTTTTTTTTTTTTTTTTTTTTTTAGTTTATCATAAGACACTTTTATTTGGCAAATAGAGACAAATTAGGCAAATAGAATAAACACATTTCAGGGATTTTAAAACATTAATAAACGCAAAGCCATAGTAATATTTCTTAAGGAAACCAAAAGATGCATTTAATTAAAATTATTTCCCATTTTCTTTTTTTTTTTTAATTTTATTGCTTTTTAGGTTTTGGGGTACATGTGAAGAACATGCAAGATTGTTGCATAGACACACACGTGGCAGTGTGATCTGCTGCCTTCCTCCCCATCACCCACATCTAGCACTTCTCCCCATGCTATCTCTCCTCAACTCCCCTCCCCCTGCTGTCCCTCCCCTGTTTCCCCCCAACAGACCCCAGTGTGTAGTGCTGCCCTCCCTGTGTCCATGTGTTTTCATTGCTCAACATCCGCCTATGAGTGAGAACATGCAGTGTTTGATCTTCTGCTCTTCTATCAGTTTGCTGAGAATGATTGTTTCCAGGTTCATCCATGTCCCTACAAAGGACATGAACTCATCTTTTTTATGGCTGCATAATATTCCATGGTGTATATGTCCCACATTTTCCCTGTCCAGCCTATCATCGATGGGCATTTGGGTTGTTTCCAGGTCTTTGCTATTGTAAACAGTGCTGCAATGAACATTTGTGTGCCCATGTCCTTATAGTAGAACGATTTATAATCCTTTGGATATATAGCCAGTAATGGGATTGCTGGGTCAAATGGAATACCTAGGAATACAACTAACAAGGAATGTAAAGGACCTCTTCAAGGAGAACTACAGGACACTGCTCAACGAAATAAGAGAGGACACAAACAGATGGAAAAACATTCATGTTCCTGGTTAGGGAATAATCAATATCATGAAAATGGCCATACTGCCCAAAGTAATTTACAGATTCAATGCTATCCCCATCAAACTACCAATGACCTTCTTCACAGAACTGGAAAAAAACACCTTAAACTTCATATGGAACCAAAAGAGAGCCTGCATAGCCAAGTCAATTCTAAGCAAAAAGAACAAAGCGGGAGGCATCACACTACCGGACTTCAAACTATACTACAAGGCTACAGTAATCAAAACAGCATGGTACTGGTACCAAAACAGAGATATAGACCAATGGAACAGAACAGAGGCCTTGGAGGCAACACAGCATATCTATAACCATCTGATCTTTCACAAACCTGACAAAAACAAGCAATGGGGAAAGGATTCCCTGTTTAATAAATGGTGTTGGGAGAACTGGTTAGCCATGTGCAGAAAGCAGAAACTGGACCCCTTCCTGACACCTTACACTAAAATTAACTCCAGATGGATTAAAGACTTAAACATAAGACCTAACGCCTTCCATAAAATTCAACAGTGCTTTATCCTAAAAACTTTCAATAAACTAGGCATTAATGGAACGTATCTCAAAATAATAAAAGCTATTTATGACAAACCCACAGCCAATATCATACTGAATGGGAAAAATTGGAAGCATTCCCTTTGAAAACTGGCACTAGAAAAGGATGCCCTCTCTCACTATTCCCATTCAACATAGTATTGGAAGTTCTAGCCAGAGAAATCAGGCAAGAAAAAGAAATAAAAGGTATTGAACTAGGAAAAGAGAAGTCAAATTGTCTCTATTTACAGACAACATGATTGTATATTTAGAAGACCCCATTGTCTCAACCCAAAATCCCCTTAAGATGATAAGCAACTTCAGCAAAGTCTTAGGATACAACATCAATGTGCAAAAATCACAAACATTCCTATACATCAATAACAAACAAACACAGAGCCAAATCATGAGTGAACTCCCATTCACAATTACTACAAAGAGAATAAAATACCTAGGAATACAACTAACAAAGGATATGAGGACCTCTTCAAGGAGAACTACAAACCACTGCTCAACGAAATAAGAGAGGACACAAAAAGATAGAAAAACATTCTACGCTCATGGTTAGGAAGAATCAATATCGTGAAAATGGCCATACTACCCAAAGTAATTTATAGATTCAATGCTATCCCCATCAAACTACCATTGCCCTTTTTCACAGAACTGGAAAAAAAAAACACCTTAAATTTCTTATGGAATCAAAAAAGAGCCCACATAGCCAAGACAATCCTAAGCAAAAAGAACAAAGCTAGAGGCATCACACTGCCTGACTTCAAACTGTGCTACAAGGCTGCAGTAATCAAAACAGCATGGTACTTGTACCAAAACAGAGATATAGACCAATGGAACAGAACAGAGGTGTCAGAGGTAATGCCATACACCTACAACCATCTGATCTTTGACAAATCTGACAAAAACAAGCAGTGAGGAAAGGATTTCCTGTTTAATAAATGGTGTTGGGAAAACTGGCTAGCCATGTGCAGAAAGCTGAAACTGGACCCATTCCTTACACCTTATATAAAAACTAACTCCAGATGGATTAAAGATTTAAACGTATGACCTAACACCATAACAACCATAGAAGAAAACACAGGCAGTATCATTCAGGACATAAGCATAGGCAAAGACTTCATGACTAAAATACCCAAAGCAAAAGCAACGAAAGCCAAAATAGACAAATGGGATCTAAATAAACTTAAGAGCCTTTGCACAGCAAAAGAAACAATCATTAGAGTGAACTGGCAACCAACAGAATGGGAAGATAGTTTTGCAAGCTACCCATCTGACAAAGGGCTAATATCCAGAATCTATAAAGAACTAAAATAAATTTACAAGAATAAAACCAACAACCCCATAAAAAAGTGGGTGAAGGATATGAACAGGCACTTTTCAAAAGAAGACATTTATGCAGCCAACAAACATGAAAAAAATGCTCAGCATCACTGGTCATTAGAGAAATGCAAATCAAAAACACATTGAGATACCATCTCACCCCAGTTAGAATGGAGATCATCTAAAAAAAACCTGGAGACAACAGATGCTGGAGAGGATGTGGAGAAATAGGAACACTTTTACACTGTTGATGGAAGTGTAAATTAGTGCAACCATTGTGGAAGACAGTGTGGCAATTCCTCAAGGATCTAGAAATAGAAATATCATTTGATCCAGCAATCCCATCACTGGGAATATACCCAAAGGATTATAAACTGTTCTATTATAAAGACACATGCACAGGTATGTTCATTGTGGCACTGTTTACAATAGCAGACTTGGAACCAGCCCAAATGCCCATCAAGGATAGACTGGATAAAGAAAGTATGGCACATATACACTATAGAATACTATGCAGCCATAGAAAATGATGAGTTCATGTCCTTTGCAGGGACATGGATCTGGAAACCATCATTCCCAGCAAATTGACACAAGAACAGGTAGCCAAACACTGCATGTTCTCACTCATAAGTGGGTGCTGAACAATGAGAACACATGGACACAAGGAGAAGAACATCAAACACTGGGGTCTGTTGCGGGGAGGGGACTAGAGGAGTGATACCAGGGTATAGGGAGCTTGGGGAGGGATAACATTAGGAGACATACCTAATGTAGGTATAAGGGGTATGGAGGCAGCAAACCACCATGGCATGTGTCTACCTATGTAACAATCCTTCAAGATCTGCACATGTACCCCTGAACTTAAGGTATAATATAAAAATAATAATAATAAAATTCCAA
Organism: Cebus imitator; assembly: GCF_001604975.1. Classification (NCBI taxonomy): domain Eukaryota; kingdom Metazoa; phylum Chordata; class Mammalia; order Primates; family Cebidae; genus Cebus; species Cebus imitator. The sequence goes on from NW_016107435.1 coordinate 3,783,345, forward strand.
TCTCCTACACAGCTGGCTCTGCATGAAGTATTCTTTCTCTATTGCAATTCCTCTTTCTGGATAAATCAGCTCTGTCTAGGCAGTGGGCAAGGTGAACCCATTGGGCAGTTACAGAATTCGTTCTGTGACACAATCTTTGGTACCCCCACCATTAGTCCAGGGCAAGAATGAACATCAAACTACAATTTAGACTCTGCTTCTTAGTTGGAAGTCTTCAGTGCTAGATGGAGACCACCACACAATTGGTCAGAAAAAGATGAGCCTAGGGTGCATGTGAAGCAAGAAAGAGATTTAAAAAAAAAAAAAAATCCACCTTCAAAGTCTGTTATGCAACAAAACCAATGACATTTAATAAAATAGCCAACGGACCCAAAAACTCAGAATAGAAATTTGCTCTAGATGGAATTTACTTAATGGAGCAGTATGAGAAAGAATTTAAAATAAGGATGTTTATGATGTTCAAAAGAGATTAGTGAAGACATTATTTGCATTAAAAATAACATATAATTGCTTTTAAGGACAGCAAAGAAGGATACGAAAATTAATCCTTAACATTAAAATGTTTTTGAAATAAACTTAGATGTTAATAGACCAATGTTAGTAAATTGTTAATATTTTTTGTGCCAAGAACTATTTTCTGTGCTTTATACATATTGGCTCTCTTAATAGTCATAAACACTATGACGTAACTATATTATTCCCATTTTACAGATGAGGAAACTGAGATCCAGAGAAGCTAGTCATTTTCCAAGCCTAATAGATAATGAATAGAAGTTGAATTTGAATCTAGACAGGCTGGCAGCAGAGCTTTTAGCTTTTACACACCTCGTAATTCTGCCTATACCTAAGTCTTGAATGAACAGTTGAAAAGAGAATTTGTGAAATGGAAGATAAGGGAATTAAAATAAATCTAAACTGAGTTTGTCATAGAAAGACAAAGAAATAAACAAGTAAATCACAGCTATAAGACACTTTGAAAGACATTCATGTCCAGCGCTTGACTATCAGGAACTCTGGCAGAACAGAATGAAGGAAATGATGGAGAGGCAGTATTTGAAGAAAAATTAAAGAGAATTTCCCCAAATTAAATAAAGATGTGAATTTTCAGATCAAAGGTGCTCAGGGCTGGGCAGGATAAGATGCAGAGCATTAGAGATAAAGAGAATCTTTAACACTCTTTAAATAAAGGGCAAATTCACAAAGAATTGAATGTAGAACATACTTATCAGCTGCAATAGATGATAACAGAGTAATATTTTACAGCGCTAAGGGAAAATAATAAAAAACAGGATGTGTGCCCAGCAAATGTATCATTAAAGTAAAGGCAAAATAAAGGTATTTTTAGATACAAGATGGAGACATAATCAAGAGAATTCATCAGCTAATCACAAGTGTTCTAGGAAGGAGACAAGGAGATTTGATGGCAGATGGACAAGGAAAATGCAATAAAGGTAATGGAGGCCGAGACTGGAGCTATGGGCCTGCAAGCTAAGGAATGGTGACAGCCACCAGAAGTTGGAAAAGGCCCGAGAGAATTCTTCCCCAGAGCAGCCCTGCCTGCATCTTGATTTTGGACTTCTGGGCTCTAGTACCGTAAGAGAATACATTTTTTTTGTTTGTTTTAAGCCACAAAATTTGTGCTGATTTGTTATGGCAGCCAGAGAAAACGAATACACCTCCTAAATTAAAAACAAAAACAACAAAACAAAACAAAGCTTGAAAACAGCAAAAACAGAAATCTTTCTATAGCTTTGAAACAGCAGGGGTAAAAAGAAGTCCATGCACACATGATGGTAACAAAGATGATAATGTCCCAGTGAATAAAGCTAACAGATAAACAGGTATGAAAGACCTCAGTGAAGAAAATTTTAAACTACCATTAAAAGAAACAATGGAAGACAAACCTGAGTTTTCGACTGGATAAATAAATACTATAAAGCTAAAAATATAATAAATACTCAGTTCAAGACAGTGGTTGTCTCTAGAGAAGGAAAAAGAGAGGAAAAGAAGGGAGAAAAATGGAATCAAGCCTTGACCACATCTCTAATGTTTTGTATCCTTGAATTAAAACTCTGAAAATATCTGAAGCAAATATGGCAAAATATAAAGGGTCCTTTGAGTTCAGTGGTGGGCATGTGGATATTATATTATTCTCTGTTATTTTTATATTTGAGATATTTAACAAAAATCTAAAAGAATAGAAACAAATATAATAAAATAAAGTGGGTTCCTTTCACAGCAAAGTGGTGTGTTCAAAAAATAGGCTTATGTCTTTCATCTTGATTTTGTTTTTTTATAAGAGGCCTTTGAAGTTGCTGACACAAATAGGTTTACATGATTTTGACATCAAGGGCACTGGAATCTGGGTAGTGACTGCTAATGGAATTTGGCAAAGATAGAACAAACAATCATCTCTAAGCATGAGGGGAGGTGGAGATGCCAGAGTTGAGATATCATGTGTTCTCCTCTTACTTTGAAAGGGATTCCAAAACATAACTTAAACAAATACTTTCAACAACTGTTTGTCGTTGTTGTTATTTTAATGCACTTCTTTTCAGATAACTTGAACAGGATAGAGGCATTGCCTGGACTATGTAGTGATTGGAACCAGATGTGTGAGAAAGGAGAAATTGACTCCAAAACCAATGAGAGGTTGTGTGACATGGAAGGAGAATCCAGACCAGAGTCAGGAAACTTGGTTCAAGTTTTAGCTAACTAGCTGCAAGGCATCTACAACTTTCTTTCTTTAAAAAAAATTGTTTTGTTTTTTGAGACAGTGTCTCACTCTGTCACCCAGGCTGGAGTACAGTGGCACAATCATGGCTCACCACAGCCTCTATCTCCTGGGCTCAGATCATCCTCCCACCTCAGGCTCCTGAATAGCTAGGACTATAGGTGCTCACCTCCATCCCTAGATAATTTTTGCATTTTTTTTAGAGACAGGGTTTAGCCATGTTGCCCAGGCTGGTCTAGAATTCCCAGACTCTAGCAATCCAACCCATCTCAAACCCCAAAAGTACAAGGATTACACGGGTACACCAGTCAACATCTACAATTTTCATCAATTCTCTGGGATTCTCCCTTATCTATTAAATGAGGAAATAAGTTTAAGTAATGACTGATGTCACAGTGGGCATGAACATGCTATCACTATCCCTTAGTGTTGTTGTGCCTTTTATACTTTAAATAAAACAACCATCCCAAAATACTTTATTTTTCTTGTTCCTAGGGCTTTTCAGTGATTAATGAAAGTGAGAAGACTAGATCCTGAGATCAAATCACACTGTTTCTGCTTTTTAAATTTTTCTCATCACTGTAAGTTTTTATTTTCATTGAGAGAATAAAAGTACATAAAAATTTCCCGAGATGACAACCTTCCATTCTTGAAAATTTGATCTCATGACTTTTTTTTTTAAATGAAATATTTAACTTTTATCTTAGATTCAGAGGTACATGTGCAGGTTTGTTATATAGGTAAATGTGTGTCATAGGGGTTTGGTGTGCTATTTCATCCCTCGGGTAATAAGCCTAGTACCTGATAGGTAGGTTTTTAATCCTCTCCCTCCTCCCACTCTCCACTCTCAATTAAGCTTCAGTGTCTGTTGTTCCCTTTATTATGCAAAGTATTTTTGATATTTTAAAATTACATTAAGAAAATTCTATAATACCTCTACCCAGAGCCAAAAACATATGAATACGTATTATGAAAGAGAACCTGAAGTCATGGCTTGGTTAATAAGTTGAACTGCTTGTTCATGTATTGAGTCTTCACCAGAGGATGTAACAGCCTACTGGATGGCTGCAGCAGAGACCAGTAATGGTTCCTGAATGGCCTTCTTTCCTTCTTCCTTTTATTCATATAACCACCAGAGTTTTAGCTGGGCTAAATTATCAACACAGAACACTTCTGACATCACGTGCCAGAGATTTTCCCCGACACAACAAGTAAGCAATCAATTCTGCAGTGAATATCAGCTGGTGTCCTCTAATTTTTATTTTTTTGAGACAGGGTCTCACTCTGTGGCACAGGCTAGAGTGCAGTGGTGTAATCATAGCTCACCTTAGTCTTGAACTCCTGGGCTCAAAGGATTCTCCCACCTCAGCCTCCCTAGTAGCTGGGTCTACAGGAACATACCACCACACTTGGCTACTTTTTGCAGAGCTGAGGTCTTGCTTTGTTAGCCAGTCTGGTCTAAACTCCTGGCCTCAAGCGATCCTCCTGCCTTGGGCTCCCAAAATGCTGAGATTATAAGTGTGAGCCACCATGCCTGGACACTCTAATTTAACTCTATTCTGACATTGTCTACCTGGAGATAGCATGAGATCTCACAGGTTGAGGGCTCAGTCCCCAAGAGTCTCTCCGTTTCACATGCCAGTTGCAAGTATAGGTTGTGACCTGTGTTTTTGCCCAATAAGCTCTAAATTGGGGTTCCCATGATCCTCTCCTTGGGTTGGATTTGTTTGTTAGGGCAGCTCACAGAATTCAGGGAAATAATTTACTTGCATTTTCTGTTTGATTTTAGAGGATATTGCAAAGGTTACAGATGAATAGCCAGATGGAACAGGTGCATAGAACAAGGCATGGGAGAAGGGGCACAGGAGCTTCCATGACTTCTCCAGTCACAACACCCTACAGGAAGGAGCCTCCACATGTTCAGCTATCAGAAAGTTCCTGTAACCCAGGCCTTTAGGGTTTTTATGGGAGCTTCACTGCATTGACATGATTGATTAAATCATTGGCCACCGGGATCAACTTAAACTTCAGCCCCACTTGTCTCACCAGAGATTGGGAAGGGTGAGGCAGGGTGAAGCCAAAAGTCCCAAACCTCTAACCATCCCTTGATCTTTCTAGTGACCAGTCAGTATCTTAAAGTGACCTAGGGGTTTCCAGCCACCAGTCATCTCATTAGCATACAAAAGATACCCCAAATCCAAAGATTCTAGCAGCTGTATGTCAGGAAACAGAGACAAATATCAAATACATACTTCACAATATTACAGCTGGGCAATTGGCTTCCCAGCTATTGATTGCCTTTCTCAACCTCTTTGGTAGCTAGATGTGCATGCAAATGGAAGTTACGACAGCACTTCCTAGATCTCATACTTTGAAAAGAGAGTGTTGCATGCTTTTAACTTTCTCTTTCCCCTTCCTGCAGGCTGAAATTTGATTGTGGTCCTAGTGAGAGAGCTTTGACATTGTAAGAGTCAATTATTGAGGATGGCAATGATGGAGCAATAAGATAGAAGGAGCCTGGATCCCTGGATGACTTGTGGAGCAAGTCATTTCACCAGGACTGCAGACAGCTCACTTGTGGATTGTTATGTAAAAGAGAAATTAAAATCTATCTTCTTTGAGCCCCAAAGCTGTGGTCGCTCTATTACAATAGACTAGTCCCAGCCCTAATTAATAGAATGACTGAAAAGGAGCTTAAATTTTCAGCAGCGGTCCCAAAGTAGATGGGAACCTTTATCAAGGATCTGTGACTGCCAGGAAAACCAGGAACAAATACTGTAATAGCTTGAATCTAAACAAGAGAAAACAATCAGAAAAATTCACACAGAAGGACATTCTGTAAAATGATGGTCTTGGATCCTTAAAACATGTCAGCATCATGAAAGACAAAAAGAGGTTGGGTATCAGATTAAAGAAGCCTAAAGGATCATGACAATTAAATGTAGTGCATGATCCTTAATTGGATATTGATCTAAACATATATATATATATATATATATATATATATGTATGACATTATTGATACAACTGGAGAAATTGGAATATGAAATACATATTGAATAACAAAACAGTATCAGTGTTACATTTCTTTAAGCATTGTAATTATATTAATTATATTGTGGTAATGTAAGAGAACATGGGAAACATGCTGAAGTACTGGGGGGTAAAGTGTTTAATGTGAGCAACTTATTCCTAAATATTTCAGCAAACAAATAATAATAGCAATAATTTGTATACATGGCAAAATATCAATAATTCATAAATCTAGATGAACCTAAGTGAAAGGTATATTGATATTCTTTGTACTATTCTTAAAATATCTCTGTAGATTTGTTATTTTTAAAAATAAAATGTCGGGAAAGACAGAAAGTACACATGAGTAGCTTTCAGATTTTGAGGTAGGAAAAATGCCTTATACAAGACACACAAAAATGACTATATAAGAAAAGACTAAAGTATTTGACTGTATTGCCGTGGTGACAAGACTGCTTGGGTTCAAATTCTGATCCTCTCATTAATCAACTACAGAAAGATGATCACGGACAAGTCATGTAGATTCACTAGGTCCCAGTTTCCTTATGTTTAAAACTGGGAAAAACAAAAGCAACTACCTCCTAAGATTGTTATGAGTAGCACATAAAATAATACACATGAAACAGAGTGGCAAGTTGGTACCAGTACCCAGATGATGAGAGCTGCGGCTGCTTGAGTGACTGATGGGGCTCGGCCGGCGCTTCCCCACTCTCCATCCACATCTTTACTATTCTCACTTCATGTCTGAGGCTCCAGTTTCCATGAGCTTCTTTTTCCTGAATATTCATATTCATTTTCTCACTCACCTTTCCACATGCTACTCCCACTGCATGGAACACCTTTATGAAAGTTTTTGTTTTTTACCAAAATGCTACTTATCTTGCACATCTCCTCTAACAATCTTTTTCTGGGCAGAATCTTCTCTACTCCCCAAACCAAGCTTAGCTTAGGTGCTCTCCTACGTGCTCACATAGACCCCTCATGGCCAAACACTGCTGAAGACTAATTGAATGAATTCCCAGCATGACTAGACAGCTTCCTCAATGCACTGACCTGGCACAAAAGTGCTCTATAGAAGAGTTTAAAAACTAGTAGAGAGTAAGAGTTGCTGGGGACTACCTCCTTTCCTTCTCACCCTTACAACATTCTTTGTGCTACACTGATCCTTCCTTATCCACACCCCTAATAGTCCATAGAGGGAACTTGTTCTAAGGTAAGCAGGCCAATGCAAACCTACCCTTGAATTACAAAGAAGCTGAGAAGTCAAAGAAAGAGGCCGACAAATCCAGTTTCTTATGTAAACACACACACACACACACACACACACACACACACACACACGCTCTTAATTGCTGTGAATAGAAGCCATGTCTGTGTGTTGCGTGACAGTGAGACTAGATGGTGGATCCTGGTACCATTAACTCCTAAAACCCAGAGCTCATACACCATAGGGAAAGGATATATAGGACAAGTGTAGGAAAAGGCAAGAAGGCTTTGTGAATCTGCCTAAGGGCTGGATTTATGGGCAAGATTTAGAGTTAGTACCTGCCCTTACACAAGGAACGGTAGATAAAACAGAAATTTAGAGGCATTCCTGGAACTGGTGTTAATCAGAAGTCAACAAGGTGGGTTAGCATCCAAGAGGGAGTTGCTTTAGCTGCCATAAAACTGTTAAATGGCAATCATGGACCAAACCCCAGCATGGATCTTGTTCTCTGGCTTGGAGAAGTATCACATTTCAGAAGGCTCTACGGTAGCTTTTTGTGAGTTAGGGTAGGCAAAGCAGGAGCTCACAGCTCTGGGCTTTGGATCTGTTGGAAAGCCGACAACCACCCAGCACAGGCCATTGTTTTGTCCCTTGTGAATCACACACCCACCTGGCACTTGGCTCGATAATGTCCTATTAATACGAGGTTTGCGTATCCACAGCATGGAATGGTAAGGCAGGATCTGCCTCCCATCACTGTAACCTTGACAGGAAGTGGCTTTGAAGATGACTAACTGCCTAAAGCTAGAAAATGTTGGCAAGACAGAGTGTTTCCCTCTGGCTGCCCCATTCCCTCCATTGCCCTCTGGCTCAATTCCTAACCCCTGTGTCATAAACATGTTGTCCTTGCTCCCTTCTGAGTGTGGCTGGTGTCATCTCTGTTCAGGTTGCCTTCCAGGGCAGACATCCAAGCTTCAAGAACTCACAGTCTATACTGGGACCATCTTGTGGGCAGCTGGGGCACACGGATCCCCGTGGAGCAGAGTTCTGTTGACCTTGAAGGACTGGCATATCGGAGGGGTGTAATAAAGCTTGTCTTCTCACAACATGTTTGTGAGGTAAACCATGGTGTTAGCCGCAAAAGTGATCATGACATCAAAGACAAATGTATTGCAGAAGAGAATGTGCATATTAAAGGAGACAGAAGCTACTTATCCAAAAATTGACAGAAAATCCCTTATTATACCATCTACACCATTACCTTAATTCTTTCATCAGGATTGGTAGAGTCAAAAAATTCCTATATATGGTTCAATTCAATAAATGATTAATGAGCAAGAACTTTATACCAGTAACATGTAACATGCCATAGGGATAAGGAAAAAAAAAAAAGACAAAGCTAGGTCCATCATTTGTCTTGAGAAACATAGAGCCCAGCTACTCCAGTCTCAATCCTGCCTTTAGAATGCCATTGGTGAACGCTCACACGTGTTTTTTCCCTTCACCTGGAGGTTATCCATTTCTTTAATGAATTTAGTTCCCCATGTCTGGAATCTTTCCATCCAGAGCTTTTAAGACTCTCTTGAGGTGCATTCTAGAACTATATACACAGTCTCTTCGAGGTTTAGACAAAACATATTTTCTATAAGATGGAGTCATATTTTCTGTATATTTCTCTTGGTTTCTAGGCAATACCCAATGGAGGCTGGCCCTTGTCTTTAGGAGCGTATTAGAAAGATGTATTCTAGGCTGTACACATTCATTTCTTGGACTGTATCAGGTACAGTCTAACAGCTTCAAATCTGGTTTGCATTACTTAAGACTACATGTGATAAGGTCACATTATTTACAAAGTGTATTTACAAAGCCAGGCATGGTGACTCATGCCTGTAATTCCAGCACTTTGGGAGGTCGAGGTGGATGGATCACTTGAGGCCAGGAGTTCGAGACCAGCCTTGCTAGCATGGTAAAAACCCGTCTCTACTAAAAAATACAAAAATTAGCCAGATGTGGTGGCATATGCCTGTAGTCCCAGCTACTTACTTGGGAGGCGGAGGCATGAGAATCACTTGAACCTGGGAGGCAGAGGTTGCAGTGAGCCAAAAACAAAACACAAAACAAAAAAAAAAAAAAAAAAAAAAAAAAAAAAAAAAAAAAAAAAAAAAAAAAAAAAGGGTATTTACACTTAAACACACTGAAGCTCATAGGCCATTCTCCTGAGTCCTTAAATCACTTTAGTGAGATACTCCTACACTGTATCCCTGTGTCTAAGGACTGTCTACTTAAAACCTCAATAATTCAAAGATAATTCTATTCTTTGATGAATATCCGGTTGACTTTTTGAAAAAGGCAATGCCAAGGTTAGAAACTGTAATCAAGAAATGTGGTGTGCCAGACTGGGCAATATAGTAAGCCCCAATCTCTACAAAAAAAGTAAAAAATTAGCTGGCCCAGTGATATACACTGTTAGTCCCAGCTACTTGGGAGGCTAAAGTGGAAGGACCACTTGAATCCAGAAGTTTGTGGCTGTAGTGAGCCATGATCATGCCACTGCACTCCTGCCTGGGTGAAAGACTGAGACCCTATTGAAGGGAAGAAAGGAAAGAAGGGAGGGAAGCGGAGGGGGAGGGGAGGGGAGGGGAAGAGAAAGAGGGACAGGGAGGGGAGGGGGGAAAGAAAGATGTAAAAAGAAGTGGAGGACCTTAGGAACCAGCCCAATTAAAAATGGAGCCCTACCTCTGCCATGTACTCTGTACATGAACTTGGCCAAGTCACTGAATCCCCCTGAAATTCAGTTTCCTCAGCAGCAAAACTGGGGTAATAATACAGACTGTAGTATGGTAAGAGAATTAGCAATAATGCCCAAAATACATTTAGAGAGTGCCCACAGCACTGTCTCATAGAACTTTCTATAATGGTGAAAATTCCCTCATTCTCCAAGATTTAGAAAAATACAAAAAAAAAAAAAGAAGAAAATTCCCTATTTTGTCCAGTTTTACATAGGTGGCTACTGACTATTTGCGATGTGGCTAGTGTGACTGAGGAATTTTTGTTTTTATTTTTTTAATCATATATATTTATTAACTCCCTCAGTAACTGAATCCTAACCAAATGAATTTATAATATATTCTAGTCTAGTTTTATTAGGATTTGTGCCATATGTATAAAGTGAAAACAAAGAAAATATATCGCTACATCAACTTATATTATTCATGCATATAAAGTTCTGTGTATCTGCCCATGCGATTGAGAAGATGCATTAGGAAGTCTACTACAATAACAACAACAAAAAAAAGGTTATTTGAGTCAAATCAAAACAATAAATGGGCCAGAGAAAAATTGTAAAATATTTGTTTTACACTTTCCTCCAGTGACACATAAAACATTATCTTCTTCTCTAAGCAATTATGAACATTTCTACTCTGTCATGCGGCATAAAGTGGAGATTTGTTTAAAATCATTTATGTCTGTAAAGTTACACAAGCTTCCCTTGTACTTCAGAGAAAGTATATTTTTGATCACTTCAACTGTTAAAGACCCTTGGTTCTTATTTGTAGTTATACCCAGATAGATGAAAATATAGAAGCAGTCTTAACCAACCTCTAATTAAATAATTTATCAGATTCATTACACATTCCATTCCCTCTGTGTGTTATTTCCTCCAGCAGTTATTGGCAGTATGCAGAATACTCTTGAATGTTAGGTCCCTCTCTGCTATGCCCATCCACTTCCTCTCCTCCAGGTGGGAGGTACAGCCTGTCAAGAGTTAGTTGTGCGCTGGCCATGGTGAGACTGAGGAATTTTTAAATTTAAGTTTAAATAGTCCCATGTGGCTACAGTATTAGACATCACAAGTCTAGGCTATGGTATGTCCTCTAAAGATGACAGTCATTGACATGATTAATAATGGGAATTTTGAATTTGTTGACCAGGGATGGTCTAAAACAAAGAACAAACAAAAACGCAAAACAAACAAGAAAACACAACTCCAGCAAACCAAGAATTCTCATTAATGCTTCCTGAGATTGTCTACAAGACCTTATACATATTAACCTGAGAACATCTAGATAAAGTCTTTTATTTTATTTTATTTTATTTATTTTGGAGACAGACTCTTGCTCTGTTGCTGAAATGCAGTGGTGCAATCTTGGCTCACTGCAACCTCTGCCTCCCACGTTCAAGCGATTCTCGTGCCTCAGTCTCCTGAGGGACTACAGGTACCTGCCACCATGCCTGGCTAATTTTTTATATTTTAGTAGAGACAGGGTCTCACCATATTGCACAGTTGGTCTTGAACTCCTGAGCTCAGGCAATCCACCTGCCTTGGCCTCCCAAAGTACTAGGATTACAGGCATGGCCTAGATACAGACTTTTAATTCCTCACTGTTTCATGTCTCTGGGTCCTTTCCACACTCCTGAGCCCAGCAGTGACACCAGGACTTCCCTTCCTTCTCACCGCTGGTATGCCACCTCTGCTGCCATTATGTCAAATATGACATAAGGAAATATCCTCCTGAGATCCTAAGTTGAAAACCACATAGTCCCTAATGCTGCAATCCTCAAGTCACCAAAGATACCACAAAAGTCCCTAAGAGAGAATGTGCTTTTTTTTCGGGGGGAGGGGGGCAGAATTATCTCTACCTAGAAGCTTATGAAAAATAAAAAAGAATCTCTGAATGTGTCAGATCCATTACTTCCATGCACTTTGTTCACCCTGTAATCAGATACAAACCAGGCTTCAAGACTGTTCAGCTCAGCCAACAAATACTGCTGGAAGTAACTTTATCACACACATTTCTCAATAGAACTCTGTATCAGTTTCTAAAAATACCAACCATTCTTGGCCAGGCGGTCTTGTAGACACCGCAGTCTAAGTAACTTGAGTTTTAATAGTTCCAACCTCTCTGATCTCCAGTGAGTGTCCATCCATGAAAAAAATATGATTTAAATTACAGAAATTCTTTTGTTTATGGTTTAGAACCTTGGTCATATAGTCTGGATGGATAATTAGGGTGTATTTTTAAATATAGCAAATGAAACAGAGTAAACTCAAGATTAGTCCTATGCTTTATAAACCAGACATAAAGAGACTGATATATTAGAATTTGCCAGAAATCCCAGAAGGATGCCAAAAATGATGAAAAATTAGCCTGAATCTTGAAAAAAGTATGAAGGTATAAATGAGTTAGACACAGTGCTTTCAGGTAAACATATCCTTTGTAATGTGGAGACTTGTAATAAACAGGCAGAAAAGCACAGTGAAATCCCAAATAATGGAATGCTGAAGCTGGAAGGTTTTTATAAGCTGGGCAAGCTGTTTGTTCTGCAGGAAAAAAGCGGGAGCCTGCAAATTGTTGTGATTTTCCCATAGTTACACAATTAGCTAACGATGGAGCTCAGAACTGGAATGTCCTGGCTCTCATTCTAGTCTTCTTTCCAGCATACCCAAAAGTTGCCCAATTTAGGGGTAAATTCCTTTCTTCCTAATGAGCAACAAAACCCTGGGCTGGGAAGTCACCTTCCCTATTCAAGAAGAGGTTCTTTATTTAGCCCAGGGTTTCTCAACAGTACCAGAACTCAAAGGAGGGCAGCTGTGTTGGTGGACTTGTGAATCATGTTAGCAGAAGCATCAGGAGTTTCACCGACTGAATGCTACAAAATCAAATTTAGGACCTTCAGGAGGAACCGAATTGTTTAACTCCCCAGGGATGCAGAGCTTGCTGAGCAGATGCCTGGGAGTCGTGAGATGATGCAGAACATGCTGTTTACTCTCTAAGGGAAGCCAGATGTAGTCACCACAACAGAATTCCAAATTCCCTGTCCAGGAACACACTCCTGATGTACTCAATGCAAATGCAAATTCCTGCTATAGAATCAACTAAGTTTCACAGGAGTGCCCACCACATGGCAGGTGTATTCCTGGCCTGTGAGGCTGAGATGGCATGAGTCCAGATGGCACTAGAATTGAGTTGACTTGTCAGCCCATGCACAATTTTTTTAGTATATATCAAGTTCTAGTCTAGTTCCTGTAAAAGATAAAAATGGACACCATTTAGTCCATCAGAAATATTTACTGAACCCTAGCAGTGCTCTGGATGCTGAAGTACAGCTCTCCTGGATGCTGTTACATTGCTCCCACCTCTGTGATCCTGTGGCATGTGGCTTGTGCCTCTGTAAGAGCCCAGTTTGACTTGGGATATTTACTTGTATAAGTTTACTTTCCTTTTTCTAGAATGTAATTCCTCCATAGCAAGGAATGGAGACTTTTTCATAAGATAAGATAAGTAAACCTGTTAGCATTTGCCAGGCACCAACAAAACTGATGACACTCACCACTGTAATTCAATTTGACTGAACAAGCTCTAGTTGCTTATCTATTAGATTGGGTGTAATAGTAACTGCAGTTTTTGCCATTAATGGCAAAACCATGCTAGGTGCTGTTGGGCACAGACAACCCCCTAAATTTGCATGTCTTTCCCTCCAGATATTTGCAATATTTTATAGGGAGCATAGAGGGACAAAATACAATTATCAGTGGAGTCCAAGGTTATTTAACTAAATGAGAAAATGCAATAATCTAACCAGGTAGTTGATAAAGGTGGAGAGAACAGTGTATAGCTAAAAGACTCTACTAGCTCTAGTGAGGGCTTCCAGTACTAGGCTGAAGAGGAGTGGTGAGAGTGGGCATCCTTGTCTTGTTCCAGTTCTCAGAGGGAATGCTTTCAACTTTTCCCCATTCAGTGTTATATTGGCTATGTGCTTGGCATAGATGGCTTTTATTACATTAAGGTATGTACCTGGTAAGCTGATTTTGCTGAGTTTTAATCATAAAGAGATGCTGAATTTTGTCGAATGCTTTTTCTGCGTCTATTGAAATTATCATTTGATTTTTGTTTTTAATTCTGTTTATGTGGTATATCACATTTATTGACTTCCATATGTTAAATTATCCCTGCATCTCTGGTATGAAACCCACTTGATCAGGGTAGATTATCTTTTTGATAAATTGCTGGACTCGGTTAAGGATTTTAGCATCTATGTTCATCAAGGATATCAGTCTATAGTTTTCTTTTTTGGCTATGTCCTTTGCTGATTTTGGTATTAGGGTGATGCTGGCTGCATGGAATAAATTGGGAGGTATCTTCCTGTCTCTATCTTGTAGAATAGTGTCAGTAGGATTGGTAGCAATTCTTCTTTGAATGTCTAGTAGAATTCTGCTGTGAATCTATCTGGTCCTGGACTTTTTTTTTTGGTAACTTATAAATTACTATTTAAATTTCATTGCTTGTTATTGGTCTGTTCAGGGTATCTAATTCTTCCTGATTTAAGCTAGGAGGGTTATGTTTTTCCAGGAATTTATCCATCTCTTCTAGGTTTTCTAGTTTATGTGCATAAAAGTATTCATAGTAGCCTTAAAAGATATTTTGTATTTCGGTGGTGTCAGTTGTAATATCTCCCATTGTGAAAATGACGATTCTACCAAAAGCAATCTACAAATTCAGTGCAATCCCCATCAAAATACCACCATCATTCTTCACAGAATTAGAAAAAAAAATTCCAGATTTCATACAGAACCAAAAAAGAGCCCTCATAGCCAAAGAAGGACTAAGCAAAAAGAACAAATCTTAAGGCATCACACTACCTGATTTCAAACTATACTATAAGGCCATAGTCACCAAAACAGCATTGTACTGGTATAAAAATAGGCACATAGACCAATGGAACAGAATAAAGGCCCCAGAAATAAACCCAAATACTTATACCCAACTTATCTTTGACAAACCAAACAAAAACATAAAGTGGGGAAAGGACACCCTTTTCAACAAATCGTGCTGGGATAATTGGCTAGCCACAAGGAAGAGAATGAAACTGGATCCTCATCTCTCACCTTATATAAAAATCAGCTCAAGATGAATTAAGGACTTAAACCTAAGCCCTGCAACTATAAAAATTCTAGAAGATAACATTGGAAAAACTCTTCTAGACATTGGCTTAGGCAAGGATTTCATGACCAAGAACCCAAAAGCAAATGCAATAAAAACAAAGATAAATAGCTGGGACCTAATTAAACTAAAGAGCTTTTGCACAGCAAAAGGAACAGTCAGCAGAGTAAACAGACAACCCACAGAGTAGGAGAATATCTTCACAATCTATACATCTGACAAAGGACTAATATTCAGAATCTACAATGAACTCAAACAAATCAGTAAGAAAAAAATCAAACAATCCCATCAAAAAGTGTGATAAGGACATGAATAGACAATTCTCAAAAGATATACATACAGCCAACAAACATATGAAAAAATGCTCAACATCACTAATCATCAGGGAAATGGAAATCAAAACTACAATGTGATACCACCTCACTCCTGCAAGAATGGCCATAATCAAAAAATCTAAAAAACAGTAGGTGTTGGTGTGAATGTGGTGAACAGGAAACACTTCTATACTGCTGATGGGAATATAAACTAGCACAGCTGCTATGAAAAACAGTGTGGAGATTCCTTAAAGAACTAAAAGTAGAACTACCATTTAATCCAACAATCTCACTACCGGGTATCTACCCAGAGGAAAAGTAGTCTTATTTGAAAAAGATACTTGCATATGCATGTTTATAGCAGCACAATTCACAATTGCAAATCATGGAACCATGCCAAATGCCCATCAATCAATGAGTGGATAAAGAAACTGTGGGGTGTGTGTGGGATGGAATACTACACAGCCGTAAAAAGAAATGAATTAATAGCATTTGCAATGACCTGGATGATGCTGGAGACTATTATTCTAAGTGAAGTAACTCATGAATGGAAAACCAAACAGCTTATGTCCTCACTGATGTGTGGGAGCTAAGCTATGAGAACATAAGGGCGTAAGAATGATGCAATGGACTTTGGGGACTTGCAGGTGCAAGGGATAGAAGACTACAAATACTGTGCAGCATATACTGCTTGGGTGATGGGTGCACCAAAATCTCACAAACTACCACTAAAGAACTTATTCATGTAACCAAATACCACCTGTCCCCCAATAACTTGTGGAAAAAATTAAAAAATAAAAAATAAAAGAAAGGTACAGTAAAAATATAGTATAAAAGTTAAAAAATGCTACACCCGTATGGGTCACTTACCATGAAAGGAGCTTGCAGGACTAGAAGCTGCCCTGGTGAGTGAACGTGAAGACCTAAGACATTACTGTCCAACACTGTAGGCTTTGTAAACAGTGTACACCTAGGCTACATTAAATTAAAAAAAAAAAAATTCTGTCTTCACTATTTAATTAACCTTTGCTTACCATAACATTTTTACTTTATAAACTTTAAAAACTTTTAACTTTTTTATTCTTTTGTAATAATGTTTAGCTTAAAACACAAACACATTGTACAGCTGTACAAAAATATTTTATTTTTTATATCTTTATAAGTTTTCTTTTAAATTTTTTTAGTTTTTACTTAAAAAATTATTTTTAAACTAAAGCACAAACACACACATTAGCCTAGGCCTACACAGGGTCAGGATCAGCTCTCTCACTGTCCTTCCCTCCCTATCCTGTTTCACTGGGAGGTCTTCAGAGACAGTAACAATCACAGAGCTGTCATCTCCCGGGATAACAATGTCTTCTTCTGGAATACTCTCTAAAGGACCTGCCTGAGGCTGTTTTACACTTTTATGATACAAATGTATAGGATGGTAAATGCATAAACCAGTAACATAGTCATTTTATCACGAACGAGTATTATGATGTAATGTACATAATTGTATATGCTATACTTTTATATGACTGGCAGCAAAGTAGGTTTGTTTACAGCAGTCTCACCACAAACACAGGAGTAATGCATTGCACTATAATATTTGTTATGACAGCTACACCACCACTAGGAAATAGAACGTTTTCACTTCCATTGTAATCTTATGGGACCACTGTCGCATACACGGTCTGTCATTGACCAGAACGTCATTATGCAGCACGTGACGTACATTGACTGAGATGTGCATTCATGGATTCCATATTTGTGAATTTGCCAACTCCCTAAAATGTATTTGTAACCCAGAATCAATACTCATGCCACATTTGCAGTCTTTGTGCACATGCATAGAGTAGCAAGATGTTTGAAATACTGATGTGATTACTCAGCTCTCATAATATAAACAGGTGTCCTTTTCATGGTACCATGGGGTTTTTTTTGGTATTTTTGTGCTTTTTGTTGGTAATTTTGCTATTTAAAATGGCCCCCATGTGTAGCTGCTGAAGTATTGTCTAGCAGGGGTCTCCAATTCCTGGACCTGGTACCAGCCTGAGGCCTGTTAGAAACTGGGCTGTACAGCAGGAGGTTAGTGATGTGTGAGCAAAGCTTCTCTATGTCTACAGCTGCTCCCCATTGCTCTCATTACCAGCTGCACTCCGCCTCCTCTCAGATCAGTAGTGCCCTTACATTGTCACAGGAGTACAAACCCTACTATGAACTGTGCATATGAGGGATCTAGGTTGCATACTTCTTATGAGAATCTAATGCCTGATGATGTTACTGCCTCCCATCACCCTCAGATGGGACCATCTAGTTGCAGGAAAACAAGTTCAGGGAAAACAAGCCCTGATTCTACATTACAGTGAGTCGTATAATTATTTCATTGTATATTACAACATAATAATAATAAAGTACACAATAAATGTAATGGATCTCCATCCTCCTGAAACTATCCCCACCCCCGAGTCCATAAAAAAATAGTCTTCCATGAAACCAGTCCCTGATGCCAAACACTGCTGGCCCAGTGTTCCTAAGTGCAAGAAGGCTGTGATATGCATTATAAAGAAAATACTTATAGAGAAAATACATGTATCAGATAAGCTTTTGCTCAGTCAGGAATGACAGTGCTGTTGGCCTTGACTTCAATGTCAATGAATCAACAATAATGATAAATAAAGTGTCTTCAAACAGTGACACACATCAAACAAGGTTATGTATGGATCATTCGAGGATAACACTGTAATCAGAGACTTGCAGATGCCCTGTATTTCCATTAGGAGCAATGACTCAGTATTCACTAATTCAGTGTTACAGTGATTTTACAAACCATAATGACCATGGATAAGAAGCATCAACTGTATGTGACTATAAGAATTATTCACTGTAATTCTGACATAAATTTCCACACGTTCTCCTGAAACAATCTTAACCAACCCCAGGCCAGATTCACTCAGTGCCCCTGCAGCCTGATCTCCCTCCTTTACATCCTCCGGCCCGGGGAGCAAGAAAGCGCTCACCTGTGTGAAAAATTGTTTTTGCACTCACAACACCTGTGACACCTAATGCAAGCGGTTTTTGGTTTTTTTTTTCTTCATACCAGTTACCAATTCTCCAACTCTCCAGACACCAACTGGCTGTCCAGTAATTCAACTCAACTCCGAAACCAACAACCGGGTGTTAATCAAACCCCAACAGTGAAGGGCTCAGTCCCACACACAAGCCCCCCACTTCAGCCAGTAGTCAATCTGGACCTTCACACTTTTGGCCAACTGGCTATAAATGAGGGGTCCCCACAATCCCATGCTTGCATTTAGTATTTTGCTAGACTGGCTCAGAGAATCCAGGGAAACAGTCTACCCATTTATTATAAAGGACACAACTCAAGAACAGCATATAGAAGAGATTCTGTATTAGTCCATTTTTACACTGCTGATAAAGGCATACCCGAGACAGTGAAAAAAAGGAAAACCTTAAAACCAAAAACAGGAAAACCAAAAAAAATTTGACTTACAGTTCCACAGGGCTGGGGAGGCCTCAGAATCATGGCAGGAGGCGAAAGGTACTTCTTACGTGGCAGAGGCAAGAGAGAACGAGGAGGAAGCAAAAGCAGAAACCCCTGATGAACCCATCAGATATGGTGAGACTTACTACCACGAGAATAGCATGCACGCAAAGGAAAGACCAGCCCCCATGATTCAATTACCTCCACCTGGGCCCCTCCCACAAGACATGGGAATTCTGGGAGACACAATTCAAGTTGAGAGTTTGGTGGGGACACAGCCAAACCGTATCAGATGACCAGGGCAATGTATGGGGAAGGGGTGAAGAGCTTCCATGCCCTCTCCAGGAGGACCACCCTCTAAGAGGCACCTTCATGTGTTCACCAATCCAGAAGCTCTCCAAATCCCATTATTTAGGGGTTTTTATAAAGGTTTTATTACACAAGCACAATTGATTAAATCATTGGCAATTGGTGATTAACTCAATCCCCAGCCTCTCTACCCTTCCATAGGTTTGGTGGCAGGGAACAGTGATGGGGCTGAAAGTTCCAACCTTTGATTCCTCTGGCAACCCACCCCCAAACTCTAAGGGTCACCTGATTAGTGTAAACTCAGGTCTGGTTAGAGGAACCTTGTTAGGAATGACAAAAGAAGCTCCTCCCACTCCTATCACTCAGGGAGCTCCAAGGGGTTCTTAGATGCTCTTGTACCAGGAACCAGGGGCAGAAATCTAATATACAGTTCTTATTTTCTTATAACTTCCTTCACAGAAATTCTATCTTGTGGCACTATTGGGAGGGTCGGCGTGGCCTGCTTTGTGAGTATTTTTTCGAGGCAGGGTCTCTCTCTGTCACCCAGGCTGGAGTGCAGTGGTGCCATCTCGTCTCACTGCAACCTCCATCTTCCTGGTTCAAGCCATTCTCCAGCCTCAACCTCCCGAGTAGCTGGAACCACAGGCATGTACCACCAAACAAGGCAAATTTTTTTATTTTTCATAGAGACAGGGTTTCACCATGTTGCCCAGGCTGGTGTCGAACTCCTGGGCTCAAAGCAATCTGCAGGCCTCAGCCTCCCAAAGTTCTGGGATTACAGGTGTGAGCCACAACACCTGGACAGTGGTTTCTTTTAAGGTATTTTCAAATGCTTATTTGAGGCTCAACTCAAAGTGGGAAGCCAGCAATTAAAGATATTTCACCCATGCTTAATTTTCCGAACAAAAAACATGGAGAGGGCAAGGTGCAGTAGCTCATGCTTGTAAAGCCAATCCTTTGGGAGGCTGAGGCAGGCAGATCACCTGAGGTCAGGAGTTCAAGACCAGCCTGACCAACATGGTGAAACCACATCTGTACTAAATACAAAAATTAGCTGAGTGTGGTGTCAGGTGTCTATAATCCAGCTACTCAGGAGGCTGAGGCAGGAGAATCACTTGAACCTGGAAGGCAGAGGTTGCAGTGAGCTGAGAGTGTGCCATTGCACTTCAGCCTGGACAACAGAGCAAAACTCTTGTTTCAAAATAAAAATAAATAAGAAAGCAAGAAAATGCTGTTCCACTGTGGGGATTTCCTCTGATGGCTGTCCTTTTGTGGTGCCATATTGGTACTGCATGCGCTCATATGCTTATATTCTGTATTTATTTCATATGTTAAGAGATAAAGGGTACCTCTATTTCTTCCAAAAGCTTCCTGGCTGTGGGTTTAGAGATCTATGTGATCAAAGGGAATTCAAGATTGAAGGGTTAGAGGAAGTGAAAATAAGTTTAATTGAGAAAGGACAGAGCATCCTTAGTGAAGAATTGGGATGCAATGTCAAAAGTAAGCTTTCCTGGTGATGGAGGACCCAGAGGCAATCTGTCGCCTGAGCTCTCTGTTACGTAACTTCAAGGATTCTCACACTCACTCACATACCCCAGAGTCAGAAGGTGGGGCGTGGGAAAGTACATGGCCATGGTCACCCCTTTGTAAATTGCAGCAGGGGCTGGAGACACAAAGGCCCTTGAGAAAGCATCTGGCTTCCTCCCCAGCACAGCCCAGCCACCACAGGGAAGATTCCAGAAGAGGAAATTTGCTTAGCTCATAACAAAGTTTATTAGCTTAGCAGATCTGTTTATCAAATGAGAGTCCACTTCTGAAGACTCCATTTATCAAACTGGCTGAAGCTTAGTCATATGTGAAAAAACTGCCAAAGACCCCACAAAGACAACATACAGAAAAAACTGGCAACCCGAGGTTTGGGAGGATTTGAAATAAACACCAGAATCAAAGATAAATACCGACTACCTAAGACTATGAGCTGATTTCCTCAAGGGTGGATAATTAGATATAGAAGGAAACTATAATTGTTCCATGGGTTCTTCCTGCCCACTGCCCAGACAAAACTAATGCATTGCAACCATAGCACTGCAATAAGGAGTGTAATGTACACAAGACCAGCCACGCCATGTGGAAGATGAAGTGATTACCCAAATCAACCTCCCTGAGAATTCAGAGGCTAGGGTTTGTTGGGTTTTTTTTCTTTTTTTTTAATTGTACTTTAGGTGCTGGGGTACATGTGCAGATAATGCAGGATTGTTGCATAGGTACACACATGGCAATGTGGTTTGCTGCCTCCATCCCACCATCACCTACATCTGGCATTTCTCCCCATGTTATCCCTCCCCCAACTCCCCACCCCCCCGCTGTCCCTCCTTTGCCCCCCCACCAGACCCCAGTGTGTGATGATCCCCTCCCTGTGTTCTCATTGTTCAACACCCATCTATGAGTGAGAACATGCAGTGTTTGATTTTCTGTTCTTGTGTCAGCTTGCTGAGAATGATGGTTTCCAGATTCATCCATGTCCCTATGAAGGACATGAACTAATCATTTTTTATGGCTGCATAGTATTCCATGATGTATATATGCCACATTTTCCTTGTCCAGTCTATCATAGATGTCGATGAGCATTTGGGTTGGTTCCAGGTCTTTGCTTTTGTAAACAGTGCTGCAATGAACATACATGTGCATGTGTCTTTATAATAGAACAATATAGAATCCTTTGGGCATACACCTAGTAATGGGATTGCTGTGTCAAGTGGAATTTCTATTTCTAGGTCCTTTCGGAATCCCCACACTGTCTTCCACAATGATTGAACTAGTTTATACTCCCACCCACAGTGTAAAAGTGTTCTTATTTCTCCACATCCTCTCTAGCATCTGTTGTCTCCGGGTTTTTTAATGATCGTCATTCTAACTGGCATAAGATGGTATCTCAACGTGGTTTTGATTTGCATTTCTCTAATGATCAGTAATGATGAGCATTTTTTCATATGTTTGTTGGCTGCATAAATGCCTTCTTTTGCAAAGTGTCTGTTCATATCTTTTGCCCACTTTTGGGTGGGTTTGTTTTTTCCTTGTAAATCTGTTTTAGTTCTTTGTCGATTCTGGATATTACTCCTTGTCAGATGGGTAGATTGCAAAAATTTTTCCCATTCTGTTGGTTGCTGATTCAGCCTAATGATTGTTTCTTTCACTGTACAGAAGCTCTGGATTTTAATTAGATCCCATTTGTCCATTTTGGCTTTTGTTGCCAATGCTTTTGGTGTTTTTGTCATGAAGTCCTTGCCTATGCCTATGTCCTGAATGGTTTTGCCTAGGTTTTCTTCTAGGGTTTTTATGGTGTTAGGTCTTATATTTAAGTATTTAATCCATCTGGAGTTAATTTTAGTGTAAGGTGTCAGGAGGGGGTCCAGTTTCTGCTTTCTGCACACTGAGGCTAGGGTTTTTTAAGAATAATTTGGCAAGCAGGAGGCTCAGGGAATGGGTGCTGCTTAATTGGATGCAATCATAGGGGTATGGAAAGTGGTCCTTGTGCAGAGTCACTTCTGGGTAGGAGCCACAGGAGCAGAGTCCTGGGTCCAGGTGAGCCATCCAGTAGTTAGAAATGCAAAAACTGGTGGCTCACACCACCAGGCGCAGTGGCCCATGCCTGTAATCCCAGCACTTTGAGAGGCTGAGGCAGGTGGATCACCTGAGGTCAGGAGTTGGAGACCACCCTGACCAACATGGAGAAATCCTGTCTCTACTAAAAATACAAAATTAGCTGGGCATGCCTATAATCCCAGCTACTTGGGAGGCTGAGGCAGGAGAATCACTTGAACCAGGGAGGCGGAGTTTGCCATGAGCTGAGATTGCACCATTGCACTCCAGCCTGGGCAACAAGCCCGAAGCTCCATCTCAGAAAAAAAAAAAAAAAAAAAAAAAAAAAAAAAAAAAAAAGAGAAAAAAAAAAAAAAAAAAAAAAAAAAAAAAAAAAAATGCAAAAACCTGAAAGGACATTTCAAAAGGCCAATCTTCCTAGGAGTGACCAAGGGCAATTTGGAAGTTAAAGGCAAAATGGAGATTGATTAGATCAGAACTCTTTTACTGTCATAATTTTCACATGGTTAAAATTTTTGCAAACGTGGTTTCAAAACTGTCCCATCTCTTGTTGGGCATGAGGGACAGGAGGAAACAGGAACAACTGAGATACCTTCTAGGCAATTAATGCCAGAAGAGGGCTCCAGGCTGGGTTGAGTCTAGGTCGATTATTTGCCAAAGGGTGGGTGCAAATCATGTTCTATCTAGGGAGTGCCAAAAATCAAAACTGGGAAGATAGAATTCTGCTGCAGAGAATTCAAATGTGAGGCTAGAAATAAGAGACAAAGTCAAGAAGGGGAAAGATGGGACATCACAGAAGTGCCTGCACTTGGCCTAACACCAAAGATCACAATTCACACTGTAGTCTGTATGAATGGTGCCCAGTAGAGCTGGGCTGTGTATACCCTGTACCACGCCTTTGTAGCTGTGGATAGTGAGATAAACAACCAAGAAATGAGAAAGCCCTTGGATCAAAAAGATCCAAGATTAATTGCTGAGAAAAAGGCTTGAGCTTCTTCGTTTTTATTAGCTCTCCATTTTAAAAGCATAAATAGCCTGAAATCGAATCAAGATGCAGTGGGAAAAGCAAGTCTAGAAATTAAGAGACGGGAGGTCAAATCAAGATCAAATCACCCTCTGAGAAGTTGGCAATGTGTTCGATGTTCTTTGAGTCTGGTTCCTCTCCAAAGGGGAGACAATGAGAACTTCTCTGGTCTCTTCCTCCCAGGATAGGACCAAGTTTGATCAAGAATATAGACAAACACGGAAAATGAATGCTTTGCAAATGTCAACGGTTACAAATAGTGCAGTTGTCATGGAGTTAGCAGAATGTGGATACCTATTAATGGCCTACAAGACCCTGCAGTATCCATCTCCTCTTGCCAGCTCCATCCACCCCACCCACACTGGCCCCTTTGTCATTCCTCCAGCACCTGTCCCCAAGGGCCTTACAAGTGGCTCTCCCTTCTGCTTGGCATACTCTCCTGCAGAACATCAGCTTGCCTTGCTACCTTCTCTCCTTTGGGTTTTATGCAAACATCAAGCTCTCAGTGAAGATTTCCCTGATAACACACTGTTTAAAATGCTCACCTCCTAGTATTTTCTAAACCCTTCCCTATTTCATTTTTTTTCTCCCAAACACATCACTGTCCAATGCACAATTTAATTTACTTTTTCTTATGTTTATCTTCTGTCCTTCCCCATCAGAAAGTAAGTTCCTGGAGGGCAGTGATTATAATGTTTTGGATCCTAGGCCAAAAATAAAGTCTAGAAAATTGGTAGGCACTCAAATATCAGATGTATGAAAGGGAAAAAGCTGTTAAAAGACAAAAGTTCAGCTCCTTACCAGGGTGCCTTTTGCACTTCAGTTGAAATGGCTCCACCCAATAAAATGTATGTTTCAGCACTTTGCTATCAATCTTGACTTTTGCTCCGATGCCTTTGGTGACTCCAGGACATTTCATTGAAGTTTTAATTCCCCTTGCTTGTTGCCAAGCAAAAAGCACTGAGAAATGCAAAGTCAGGTGTTTGCCATATTTGCTGACATGCTAGTGAAATGAGCCATGTTTTAGGGAAGGCTGTGGGTGAACTGAGATGGGTTGTAAGAGCCCCACAGGGGAAAGAAAACGTGGAGAGCCCCCACCATACAACACAATGTTTAATAGGCATTCAAAAAATATGTGTTGCTTATTGTAAAGGAAAAAACAAAATCCACTGATTTCTCTCTTGAGCTTTTTTTGTTTGTTTAAACAAAATACCTCCTCTGAACTCAGTAACTTGAAGAAATCTGCTATTGCTACAGAACTGAGAAGCATATAGAATTCTGTCAACAATAAAACCTATTCCCTTTTGGGGGTTATATTCTTATCGTGAGTTATTTTCTCTTGGCCTAGAATGTGGTGCTAAATTATTCCCAACTGGCTTGCTTCTGGGTCAGTTCTTTATGCAAGGACACAGTTACCTCATGTGATCTGGTTAAAGTCAGTCTCTGACCTGCCGGGAATAGAGACGGGATGGAAAAGAGGCCACCTCTCTGCCATCTGAAAACACGTGCTTGTAGATTATTTGCTCAAATAGGTGACCATAATGATGTTAGGACTTGAAATATATATATATTTTTTTCTTTCTTTTTTTTTTTTCTGCCCAGGCTGGAGTACAGTGACATGATCTTGACTCACTGCAACCTCTGCCTCCCAGGTTTAAGCAGTTCTCCTGCCTCAGCCTCCCAGGTAGTTGGGATTACAGGCATGGCTAATTTTTGTGCTTGTAGTAGAGATGGGGTTTCACCATGTTAGCTAGCCTGGTCTCAAACTGCTGACCTCAGGTGATCTGCCCATCTGAACCTCCCAAAGCGCTGGGATTACAGTGTGAGCCACCATGCCCAGCCAGGACTTCAATGTTTTTGCCAAATGAAATTATCTAGAGGATTCAGAATACACTCTACAGAAGCAATACATCATCATACTAAAGACTAGCCTTTAAAATGAAACGGTCCTGGTTCAACTCTCATTCCTTCTGGTTACAAGTTATATAATTTTGAGCAAATTACTTAAACTACCTGAGACTCGATATTTCCATCTCCAAAATGGGAATAATAATATATACATCAGGTTTTTCTGGGATGATCAAATGAGATAATATATTTAAAGAGCTCAACAAATTGTTCTTGTTTATAATGATTATTCCAAAACCTGGGAGCATAGTTTTGCTAATCAGGATGATTTACCCTTAATTGATGAGAGAACACAGAAAGCAGCAAGAGGGTATAGTGAGGACAACATGGTCTGTCTGGTGAAACTTAGCCAAAGTGACCAGATGATATCACTGTCCTGTCTAAAGCGTCCTGCAGCAAACCAACATGTCAACATCAGAGCTGTTGGTCTGCAGATGGACGAGAGGCCAATGAAAGATCATACACCCTGGGACAAGGAAAATGATTCTTCCTCCCCCCCTTCCCCTTCCTGCCTTCCTTCCTGATACATCTTTCTAATTCTGTCATTTGTGGCTGTCCTTTCCACACAGTGCCTATTGTGGGTCTACACTGGATGTCCTCTGGACTTGTATGCTCTAGACCCAGTTTGGCTCCACTCACTAGTTGAGTTGGGCAAATCACTTTTACCACAGAGTTGAACAGTTAAGAGCATGAACTCAGAATTAGTCTGTCTGGATTCTAAAAGCCCTCTCTACCACTTACTAGCTGTGTGAACTTTGGTGAGTTGCTTAAACTCACTGTGCCTCTGTTTATCCATCTGTAAAAAGGAGATTTACAATAGTGTCTATTTCAAAAGGTTGATATGACAATTCAATGAGTTACTAATGTGAACAACTTTGAACTGTGCCTAGCACATAAGCCTAATATCTCCTCATTATTCTTGTAGATCCCCATTACTATCTGTAAAATAAGGGGATTGTACCATCTCCAAAGTTCCTGCTACAATAGAGCTAACACTTTGCGAGTCATCTGGGATTCTCCCTGCAGTGAGTGAGTCTCCCTCTACCTGCCTGCTCCCTTTCCCCATCCATTCTACCTCATTCATCTTTCAAGTTTCACAGCTTCCCTCCTTGGCAGAAATTATGGTGCTGTTCCAATGTGCCATTGTTGGCTCAATTAGGTGACACAGTTGCCATTTACTAGGGGTGTCCATTTGGGAAATGAGATTTTTAACAGATCACACCGGTATTATGTTCAGGAAAACAACATCACCCTCATGAACAAAGAGGAGACTCCCGGAGCCTTGGTTTGGAACAGGGCTGGTGTAAATGTCTGTACAGTGGTTCCCCCAGCCCTTATTTGAGGTTTTCTTTTCTAATGTTTCAGTTACCAGTGGCCAACTGCAGTCTAAAAATATTCCGTGGAAAATTACAGAAATGAACAATTCCTAAGTTTTAAATTATGATGAAACCTCATGCCATCAGGCTCTGTCTGCCTGAGATACAAATCATCTTTTTGTCCAGCAGATCCACACTGTAGATACTCCCCACCGTGAGTTACCTGAGTGCTGCCTCTGTTATCAGATCAACCGTCACAGTATCCACAGCGCTGTGTTCCAGGAACCCTTATTTTACATAGTTATAGCCCCAAACACAAGAGGAGTGATGCTGACAATTTGGATCTGCCAAAGAGAACCCATAAGGCGCTTCCTTTAAGTGAAAAGGTGGAAGTTCTTGATTTAATAAGGAAAGGAAAAAAAACTTCATGCTGATGTTGCTAAGACTTTTGGTAAGAAGGGATCTTCTATCTGTGAAATTGTGAAGAAGGGAAAGGAAATGTGTGCTAGTTTTGCTGCTGCAAAAGTTACTGCCACGGTACATGATAAGTACTTAGGATGGAAAAAGCATTACGTTTGTGAGTGGAAGACAGGAACAGGAATGTGTTCCTATTGACTACTATCAGGTTTGGTACTATCTGTGATTTCAGGCTCCACTAGTGGTCTTGAAACATATCCCTTGTGGATAAGTGGGGGAGATGCTGTGTTATCACCCCAGAGACTCAGCATGTACTGTATATTCCACTGGGCAATGGGGATGTATAGAGTACAGCAGCCCAGCCACCAGCTGAGGCCAAGTGCCCAGTGGCAGCATGGCATGGTACGAAGGTCAGTCTGGAGCCAGGAGACTCTGGCTTATGTTCCAGCTCTGTGTCAACCTATGAGATCTGGGGATTGTTGAACTTCAGAGGCTCAATTTTCTCAGCTACTATATGGGGATAACAAATTTCATAAGTCATTTTAAGAATTAAGGGAACATTTAAGAATGTTTTGGGAAAGGTTAAAAAAAGAAAAAAAAGAATTAAGGGAGCAATCGCACAGTATAGCGCTGTCACAGAGAAGAGGATACTTTGTAAAATGCATAGGCTTACACTGTAAGAGTCACAATTATTCTCATGAGAGCTTCAAGACATGGAAGGACTTGAATTCCTGAATCTTCCTTAAAAGACAATAACTTATTTTGTTTTCTTGTTTGTTTGATTTTAAAATGTTTACTATTTCTTAGCTAAACAATACATTCAAGTAGTTGGAGAAGCAGAAATAACAGTGAAAGATGTCCCTCCAAATTCCCACCTCCTCCTATTGCTAGGTTTTTGTTGTTGTTAGTGAGCTCTCAGATCTTTTGGATAAATACCAAGGCAAAGGCATTTGTACATTTCAAAATACATTATCCCCTGCCTTTCCACCGTCATTTGTGTGACATCCACAAATGATGTCACACTATACCCATTGTTCCATACTTACTCCCTTAGTAAATCTTAGAGGAATTTCCACATCAATACATAGAAAGTTTTCTCATTTCCTTTTCTTTTGCTTCTTTTTTTTTTTTTTTTACCATTGAATGAGTTCCATTGTATATATTATGTACCATAATTTAACAGTTCCCTATTGATGGAAATTTAAATTACTTCTTAACTTGGCTGTTAAAAGTTATTTCATGTATATGTGAGTGTATTTGTAGTAGAAATTTCTAAATCCATAATTCCCACGCAGAAAGCATAGGTATTTACAATTTTGATATTTATTGATAAATTGGCCTCCAACAGGGTTGTACTAACTTACCCTCCCAACAGAAATGTCTGAAAATACCAGTTTCCTCATCACAGCCTTGTCAACTATGAGTGTTATCAAATCCTGAAGATTTTAGCAATTTGAGAGGTGAAGATGCTACCTCAGTATAGTTAAGTTGTGTGTGTTTCCATAAGTGTGTTTAACAAGTTTGTTCCTAAATGTACAATGTGTAGGAATCATTTGCTTTTCTTTCTCTTATTTTTCTGTTAGGTTTTTTTAAATTGGTTTTTAGAGATTCTTTGTATATTCAGGAGATTAACCTTGTGTCCATGATATGGTTTGTAAAATATTTGTTTGTAGTTTGTCACTCGTCAATTGGCTTTGGCTATGGCATGTATATGTGTGTGTTTTATCATGTACAACTCTTTAAATTTGTGTGTTTCTACTTTTACACTGTTGGTGGGAGTATAAATTAGTTCAACCATTATGGAAGACAGTGTGGCAATTCCTCAAGGACCCAGAAATAGAAATTCCATTTGACCCAGCAATCCCATTACTGGCTATATATCCAAAGGATTATAAATTGTTCTACTATAAGGACACGTGCACACGAATGTTCATTGCAGCACTGTTAACAATAGCAAAGACCTGGAACCAACCCAAATGCCCACCAACGATAGACTAGACAGGGAAAATGTGGCACATATACACCATGGAATATTATGCAGCCATCAAAAACGATAAGTTTGTGTCCTTTGTAGGGACATCGATGAACCTGGAAACCATCATTCTCAGCAAACTGACAGAAGAGCAGAAGATCAAACACCACATGTTCTCACTCATAGGTGGGTGTTGAACAATGAGAACACATGGACACAGGGAGGGGAGCACTACACACTGAGGTCAGTTGGGGGGAAATAGGGGAGGGACGGTGGGGGGTGGGGAGTTGGGGAGAGATAGCAAGGGGAGAGATGTCAGATGTAGGTGATGGGGAGGAAGGCAGCAAATCACACTGCCACGTGTGTACCTATGCAACAATCTTGCATGTTCTTCACATGTACCCCAAAACCTAAAATGCAATAAAATAAATAAATGGGAGAAAAAAAAATTTGTGTGTTGCCAAATTTATCAGTCTTTTAGGTCTTCCTGATTTTGAGTCATACTGAGAAAGGCTTTTCTACTGCAAAGACAAAAAGAATAATTCTTCCATATTTTCCTTTAGTCCTTTAATTAATCTTTTTTAAAACATTTTAATATTGGATTTATATGGAGTTAATCCTAGGGTGTGGTTGAGGCATTTACCCCTAAATGATTCCCCCCAGTCATCACTTACTGAGTAGTACTTTCCCCCACTGATGTTGAAAAGCTATTTTAATGACCATATACTACATTCCCATAGTACTGATTCTGTTTCAGACCTTTAAAGACCACATCTCCCAAAGGGTGAATCCACCAGAGAATGTAATTTCATCAGCAGGGGAACAAGAACAGCATACCTGTTTTGGATCACGATTGTTAACATGACCCTGGCATTTGCTTTAATGTCTTTGTTAGCTCTCTGAAGGAACTGTGATACAGAAAGTGGCAGTCTCTGGGCAGGCACTTACCCTCTTTTCCAGAGAGTAAATTTACTATGAAATCACATAAAAATAACAGTAAAACCTACCGATGACTGGACTGAGGCTGTTGTGCCTGTCTGTAGAAGTTATAAAAAGGAGTCCTGGCCCACACCTGGTACCAGACACAGTGTCACCACCAAGGCTCTGTCACACAGGCTGGAGTGCAGTGGCCTGGTCTTGACTCACTGCAGCCTCTATCTCCTGGGCTCAAGCAATTCTTGTGTCTCAGCCTCCTGAGTAGCTGGGACCACATGCCTGGCTAATTTGTTTTTAATTTTTAACAGAGATGTGTTTTTCCTGTATTGGCCAGGCTGGTCTTGAACTCCTGGCCTCAGGTCATCCACTCGCCTCGGCCTCCCAAAGTGCTGGGATTACAGGCATCAGCCACTGCACCTGGCTTAGAGCAAGACTCTTTTTAATATCATACTTCTTTACTTACACCTTTCTTTCCAGTCACCCCTCCAAAGTTAGATATCACTTTAATTTAATTATAATAACTGTGTTAAGTGCTTTTTATGGACCTAGGCCCTACTAAGTGCCTTATTTACATTCTCATTTGATCCTTATAGTACCTCCATGAAGGAGAATTTTTACTAGGTTTCACTAAATGTAAGCAACAGAACCAATCTATCCAAGTCAATTAGAAAGGAATTTATTGGAAAGATACGGTAGAGTTCACAGAACCCAAGGAGAAGCCAAAGAAACAGGGTTGGAAAGCACAGGAAAGGGCATCCAGGGTCTGGGTAGCAGCAACTAGTTAATATACTGTCTTCTTCAAATTTCTCCTACATGGTGAACTAATTCCAGCAATTTTCCCATGAATTTTATATCACTCTGCATCTGATTTCAAGCTGGGGAACACTTGGCATGATGTGGTAGATGACAAATGGCCACAGTTTCTTTGGAGATCCTCCCATCAAAATTAGGGTCTATTTCCCTACCCTTTGAAACTGGGCTATGGCTTGCTTTTTTTTTTTTTTTT
>NW_016107435.1:3814629-3849695 GCF_001604975.1 Cebus imitator
AGACAGATTTATTAGAAGGAATTGGCTTATGTGACGATGGAGGCTGAGAAGCCTCGGCTATGGCTTGCTTTAACCAATAGAATGTGGAGAGGTGAAGTTGTATGAGTACCAGGGCAAGGCCTCAAGAGACCTTGCAAATTCCACATTTACCCTTTTGAAATCTGAGAGCACCAAACCCTGAAAAGGCTCTGGGTAGCCTCTGAATATAAGAAATCCCAGGAAAGGAGAGGCACAATATTGCACAAGCCAGGGAAAGGGCTCTAGAGAACCTGCAACTTCCACCTTTACCCTCTTGAAACCTGAGACCACCAAGTGGCAAAGAGGCCTGGGATAGGCTCCCTGAGTATAAGAAATCCCATAAAAGGAGAGGTCTAACCATTCCAGCTGAGGCCCAGACACTTGAGTCAGATTGTCCAACAGAAGCATAAATCTTATCCAAGAGAGATTAAGGCTTAGGGCAAGATAGAGACCTTGTTAAAAGCATCTAGTGCTGGAATGACTGCTTTAAGTTTGGCCAATCATATTGTTCCTTGGGTCCTAACCTTTACCAAGGACATCCAGGCTAAGGGATGGAAAGCAGTAATGTTCCACTGAGCTCCACTATCCCTGATGGCTGGCAGTGTCATTTGTACAGTCTATAAACTCCCATTGCTGCTTGATCAATTAATCGCAGGGGTCCCCCGGGGCAGTGGTGACTTCCTCCAGCATTGTCTCCATAGCTCCGGACTCCTCTCTAAAAGCACCACATCTGGGTCCACATGTCTCCGGCTACCAGAGTCCAGCTGAGAATAGGTACCTTAGAACAACAAGGTACATCCACATGACTCCTCTCTAATCACCACTGCTTGGAATCTTTTGCCAGCTTCCCTGCTGCCTGGCTGAGCCTCCTGACATGCTTGTCTGAACTCTGCCTGACCGTGACATCTATCAGGACAGTGCCTAGGGCTCTCTGGCAGTGTGCCGGCTGGCTCTGCCTCTGCAGTCACGTTTGTTTCCCCAGCTGCTCTATTCCCCAAATCCCCCAACTCCTCCTGCTACCAGGTTCTTTCACTTCTCTCACCTGGGTCATGTCATTGTCCCTGAGCAGAGCCAGACTTCTTGGTCCTGTGCCCAGCCCATCTCACGTGTTCCTAGGGAGATGGCCAAGAACTGGAAGTCCCTCATCTCTGTGTTTCTCAGACAGACCTGCAGGCAGGCAACACCCCCAGGGCATCATGTTTACCAGGAAGCCTCTTTTCCCAGCAGTGATGGGTGTGTGAGGGGATGGGTGGGTCAGGGCAGGAATAAACAATGATTTTCACTTTCTTACTCCCTCTTCACTTCTCAAACCTCTCCTCTGGAATGCCACTAGCAAATGCCTCTAATGACGTCCACATACCCAAGTCTTATCCAACTAATATTCAGTCCTAGTTGAAAAAATCTGCTCTGTTAGTTTTCTCGTTTACACTTGGAAGCATCTCTACAATTTCTGCCTCTATCTTCACACAGACTTCTCTGTAAATATCTCTGTGTCCTCACCCTTTCCTATGGGAAGAGCAGACACTTGATTTGGGCCCACCCTAATCCGATATGATCTCACCTCAATCTTTAACTAATTCCATCTACAAAGATCCTATTTCCAAATAAGGTCAGGTTCTGAGGTTCTGGGTAGACATGAATTTTGGGGAGATGTTAATCAAGCCACTATACCTTGTAAGCAACATTTAACAATATTTCTCCATTCCTTTTCTTCATCTTTCTGACCAGTCCAATATTTTTGCAACCCGTAAGAAATGTCTGGGAAAAAAAATCACATATATAGTTTCTCTTGAAAAATCTCTGAGCCTCGAACAGAAAATCAAACACCGCATGTTCTCACTCATAGGCGGGTGTTGAACAATGAGGACACATGGACACAGGGATGGGAGCATCACACACTGGGGTCTGTTGAGGGGAAATAGGGGAGGGACAGCAGGGGGTGGGGAGTTGGGGAGAGATAGCATGGGGAGAAATGCCAGATATAGGTGATGGGGAGGAAGGCAGCACATCACACTGCCATGTGTGTACCTATGCAAAAACCTTGCATGTTCTTCACATGTACCCCAAAACCTAAAATACAATTTAAAAAAAATTAGAAAACTAAAAAAAAAAAAAAGAAAAAGAAAAATCTCTGAGCCTATAATTCCCTATGGAATGAGAGGCTATCCTCTCATTTTCAGTTCCTGCCTGACACTGGGAGCATTTGAATTTGTGACCCCATTACATGTAGAAGACTGTCTATAATCAGTATAAAATTTACTGAAATAGAAGTGACAGCTTAGTAAGATTTCTACCATGCTAGGCAAATCTATTTATTCCTGTCATTCGTCTATAGGTTAGGTACTATTCTTGGTGCTGGGAATACAATTTTGAACAATTATAGATGCATTTGCCCTTATGGAAGAAACATATGAATCACATAAATAAAAATAATAATTATGACAAATCCTATAAAAGACAGGTCCATGATGCTATGAAAAGATGGGGAGATTGTCATTAATCTTAAAAGCTAGGGAAGGCCAAGATACAAATGATGAGGAATTTAACTAGACAAGGGGAAGCAGTGTGTGCAAGGGGCCTGTGGCTGTTGGGACTATTATATGTAACAAGACTAAAAGAAGAACAGTGTAGCTGCAGAGAGAAGAGAATGCCACAGAAACCAAGGGGGCCGAGGAGGCAGCAGCCCCATACAGAGCCCTCTTCACCATACTGACATTGTCTTTATCCTAAGAGCAGTGGAGACTTGTTAATGTCTGTTAAAAAAAAAAAAAAAAAAACAGTATGTTCAGATTTATCTTATTAAGGAGATTATCTTGGATGCAATTTGGAAAACAATTCAAGGAGTGCAAGGGTAGACCAGTTAGGAGGCTTCTGTCAAAATCTAAGTAACAAATGATGGCATTTTGGAATAGGGTAGTCAGGTAGAGAAATGTGGATAGGTCTGAGAGAAATGTAGGATTCCATAAAATCCACAGAATTTGGTGATGGATCAAAAATGGGCTGCTAGGGAGAGGGAGAAGTCAAGGGTAACTCCTCAGTCCTAGGTATTGTTGAATAGATTTGTTCATTGTCATCAGGAACACTGGGAGGGTCTGGGTTGGGACGGGGAAACACACACTTCCATTAGGACATGTTGAACTTATTGTGCTGTTAAGACACTCAACAGGAGGTATTGAAGTGGTGGGTGGTGATTTGGGTCTAGAGCTCAGAGGAGTTTGGGTTAAATAAGGTAACATGTACAAAACACTTCCGTCAGCATCTGGACATGAGTGTTAGCCAATGCTATTCTTTTCCAGCAATGTCCTTAATGTGGTCATGATTAAAGCTACATACAGGATTAAATGTCGTCTTCACTCAGTTTAAAGTGCTAAAGCAGGGTCCAGCCCACAGTAAGAGGCTATAAAGATTAGGGAGGAAATAAAAGGGATTATATCCCTGAAGACACTTTTTATTTCTATGTGTTAGTGTCAGAAATTATGTCTTTCAAGTTTGACCCAGCAGTGGGAACTTCATAGCCAGGGGGGAGTATGTCCACCTGTTATTTAGAAAACTTTACATTGCTTTCCAGATAGAAATTTAATATTTCTAGAAATTGCCCTTTATACTCTTAGCAGAAAAACTAACAGTATAATTTCTTTATTCAGAAAAGCACTGAATAAAGAGATAAGAAACCCGGTTCTAATTCTTAGCCTGGCCGTTTCCACTTGGGATCCCTGAATGAATTAAATGTTAAATTCTATATTTGATTGATTTCTAAACATCCCAGCAAGAGACAGCCTCTTGTCACTCAGACAGAGGAACCCACAGAAGAGCCACAGAGAAGCCACATCTCAACAAAGAGACTGACCCAGCTGGCTCCCTTCCTTTGTCTCCAGCATGGAGATAGCCAGCTGGAGATGGCATGATCATCTGATTAACAGTCATCTTTTATTTGCTTGTTATTCTCTCAGTGTTTCCTTTTAAGTCAAAGGTCAGTGATTTCCCCACTTCCTGCCCCTGCAACAGACAGAAGATGTGAAATGCAGATACATCAGGGGTCAGGACACTGGCGCCTGGAGACAAATCAGTCTAGGGAGCAAGGACATGGGTGTCCTGAGTCACCTCTTTGTGCTTCCAAACCCTCGGGACTCTTGAGTCTTGGGAAACAAATGGGGCAGCTAATGTGAATGGCTGGGAGCGGATCAAACGTAATCTCACTTTCCACTGGACAGCCTGTAATCTCACTTTCCACTGGACGGCCTGTTCCAAGAGGAAGCAAGCCCCTAGGGAGATACCGAGGGACATTTACTGCCACAGAGGCTTACTGTATTCCAGGACACAGCTGTGGGTCACAGCACGTATGGGAGAGAAAAGGTCTGTTGGGAAGGTGATGAGTTCAAATCCCAGCTCTGCTACCAACTCACTCCATGGCCTTAGAGGAGCAGCTTTCTGAACTTTAGCTTCCATGTCTATAAATTCTTTATGACTCCCTACCCTGCCTCACAGAATTGTCATAAATTTCGTGAGATTACAGGAATGAGAGCAAGCACAGGTCCCAACACACGGTAAGGAGTAAGTTCTCAATATGTGTTCTAGATGATCTCCAAAGCAGACATACACTGTTGCTTCACAGCACTCGACAAGAAACTTCAATATGTGAGGGGCCCATCAGAGTAAATGGAGGACACATTGTCTTCCTACTTCTCTCAAGGAATTCTGCTGGGATCAATTATGGAAGAGGAATAGAGGGGATAGAGAGAGAAATCACCTTTGGACCAGTAAACCAGAAACTCTGGAGACCCCAAAAGGAGCTGAGCTCAGTGGGGCATTTTCCTCCATGTTCTGTTTGTGTTTTCAGCTATGCAGAGCCTCAGAAATTCTGAATCATGGGTCCTCTGCAATGTATTTGCAGGACACTTTTGCCAACAACCCAGAGAATATGCCAAATCACAGAATCTACCCCAAGTCCAGGAAATGCAGGAAAAAAGATCTGTTGGGTACATGTACTGGTTTTGTCAACTGCATGAGTTCTTTGAAGACATGAAAATGCCTTACACTGATACACAGAAAGGAAAAGCATTTTCAGAGACATCTCTTTTACTTTCCCTTAGCCTTTATTAAGCTTTTATTATGCCGTAGGCACTGCTTTAAGTATTTTAAATGTGTGAACGTATTCAGCATGTAAATTTAACCTTGTCTGGGATGACCACATAGAGAGGATCTTTCCATAACCTCACTCCCTCGCCCACTGTCATTAGAGGAAATCGGTGGGACATTCCCTCTTGTCTCACATCCCTTGTTGGTTGTTCTGACAGTGAGCACCCGCCACCTCCCTGCACTTCCCTTGCTGACTGCATAGCTGTTAGAGCAGCTTAGGAAGATTCATAAAGCTCTGCTGCTTTAGTCAAGACCCCAGCCCTTCCCCAAACCTCATAGCCTCACTGCCGCAATCCCCCTGAAGACCGTCAGGGCTAGTCTTTTTGTGCCCCGTGGGGGTCAGCCTGCAAATCCCCAGACAACCCATCCTGGCCAGATCCCCACACCCAGAGGGCCTGCACACCCTGCCAGTCTGGCCCAATGCCCTCTGCAGCTTGTTGTCATTCATCAGGAAAATACCATTTAATCTAAAACTCTTCCTGACTTGTGCCTTCACTGTCTTGATTGAATTCATGACTTTTATCTTTGGCTGCCTATTAGAACTGGCTGTAAAGCATTTTAAAAATGAGAAAAAAAAATTTTTTAATCTATCTTCCTCCCCACTCCAATAATTGAGTAACGATTTGGGAGCAGAGCAGAGTTTAAGCATGGGTATTTTTCAAAACATTTCAAACAAGAAAGGGGTTGATTCAAGCCTCTTAGGAGTTATACAGCATCTCCAGGACAGCTGGAACCCTGGCTGGGCCAGCCAGGCAGCAAAGCAGCAGATGGGACCCTCCCTCTCAGGGCAACCCTGGAAAGGGGGAAGGGAATGTTTCCACTGTCACCTTCACCAAAAATTGGAGTCGGCCCACCACATGCTTTCCCAGGGTACTTGCTATCAGTAAGATTCTTTTAAAAAGAAATAGAGACAACGTCTCCCTATATTATCCAGGCTGGTCTGAAACTCCTGGGCTCAAGGGATCCTGCTGCCTCTGCCTTCCAAAGTGCTGGGATTACAGGCATGAGTCAGCACGCCCAGCTCTGACTCACATGATTGTGGAGGCTGGCAAATCTAAAATCTTCACAGTAGGCTGGCAAGCCGGAGACCCAGGAAAAAGATGATATTGCAGCTTCTGTCGAAAGGCAGTCAGGTGGCAGGATTTTCTCTTCCTTGGAGGAGATCAGTCTTTCATCTCTTAAGGCCTTCAACTGATTTGATGAGGCTCATTCAACCACATTATAGAGGTTAATCTACTCTACTCAAAATCTAACAATTTTTTTTTTTTTTTTTGAGACAGGGTCTTTCTCTGTCACCCATGTTGGAGTGCAGTGGCACAATTTCGGCTCATTGAAACCTCCACCTCCTGGGTTCAAGCAATTCTTGTGCCTCAGCCTCCTGAGTAGCTAAGGCTACAGGTGCCCACCACTGCGTCTAGCTAATTTTTGTATTTTAGTAGACGGGGTTTCACCATGTTGCCCAGAATGGTCTCGAACTCCTGAGCTCAGGCAATGTGCCTGCCTTGGCCTCCCAAAGTGCTAGAATCATAAGCATGAGCCACCACGCCTGGCCAAAAGTTGCCTTTTTAATTGATGTACAATTGTATGCATCTTAATACGTGAATGCAGAACTGTTTCCTCACTCTAAATAACTCTCAAGCTACCTCTTCACAGTGAAATGCTCAGTTCCCCTACGACCCTGGGCAGCCCTGGGTAGCGACCCTACCCCCCACAATTGCCACAGTGATGGCTGTTCTCCATCACTGTAATTTTGTCCATTGGCAATGGGATGTAATAGAATCAAGAAGTGTGCGATATTTTGAGACTGGATTCTTCCACTCAGCATAATGTACTTGAGATCAATTTAAGCTGCTGAGTGGATCAAGAGTTTGTCCCTTTCTACTGCCAAGTACTGTTTGGTGTGGATGCATCAGTTGATTTATCCATTTGTCTACTGAAAGACTTCTGAGAATCTCCTATAATACCACTAAGCCCACCGTGCTGATTGTTGAAGGACATTTGGATTGCTTCTGGTCCTTAGTTATTAATAACAGAACTCTCAAGTCCGTATTGTGGAGTGAGATTGTTTGGTCACATGGTAAGAAACTACCAAACTGTTGCCAAAGTGGCTCCACCATTTTGCAATCCCAGTAACCATGTGTGGTCATCCCAGTCGCTGCAAATCTTTATCAGAACTGGGTATTGTTAGCATTTTTTCATTTTATCCATATGCACCAGCATGTATTATTGTGCTGTACTTTGCATTTCTCTTTGGTATTTTTTAATGCCACCATGTGATTTTAATATGTAGCTGCAGTTGCGAACCAGTGAAAAAACTGGATCTTGTCTGCCCAGCAAGGCCAGCTTCTGCCATGAAATCTCCTACACATGTCTGCTATGTCTCTGCCTGTTACAGTGGAGTTAACTGTCCACATTACCACTAACTCTTTCATCTGCACTCCAGATACACACTGGATTTTTTATTTTTTATTTTTATTTTTATTTTTTTTTTTGAGAGATCCTCACTCAGTCACCCGGGCTGGAGTGCAGTGGCATGATCTCAGCTCACTGCAACCTCCACCTCTCTGGTTCAAGTGATTCTCCTGCCTCAGCCTCCCCAGTAGCTGGGATTACAGGGGCGCACAACTCTACCTGGCTAATTTTTGTATTTTTAGTAGAGATGGGGTTTCACCATGTTGGCCAGGCGGGTCTCGAACTCCCAAACTCAGGTGATCTGCCTGTCTCAGCCTCCCAAAGTGCTGGGATTACAGGCATGAACCACGGTGCCCGGCCTACACATTGGATTTTCTTCCCTCTCCCTTGCCCAAGGGCATTAGCTGTGTAATTATTCCTTCTCTTCCTTGCCATCATCATTTTTCCTAGTGCTAGATTATTAACAACAAAGATTCTATAATTTAAAATAATGTGTTCCCACATCCATTCCAGCCACCACCCCACTTCTCTGTTCCCTCTTCCAGCAACAACCGAAGGGAGAGTTGTCTGCAAGGAGTGTCTCCGGGTCCTTCCCCCACTCCAGCTTTCCTGCCTTTTTTTTTCACATCGACTCCAGTCAACCTTTCATCTACACCACTCCATGAACACTGCTCTTGTCAAATTCCACAACTGCCTTCATGTGCCAGGTCCGACTGGGACACTCTCAGACCTCAGCTGATTCAACTATCCTCAGCAGAAGTGATCGCTCCCTTTCTTCCTTAATAGTCTTTTGACCTGCTATTGTAGAGGGTAGCTTTTGACCCCCTAGCTCTGTACCTACTCTGTCTCAGCCTCCTGTGCTGGTTCCTCATTATCTTTCCTCTGGCCCTGTGCTCAGACCTCAGATAACTTTTTATACTCACTTCGCAGCTGATCTTATTCTATCCCATATCCTCAAATGCCACCTA
The DNA here is from genome assembly GCF_001604975.1 of Cebus imitator. NCBI lineage: Eukaryota > Metazoa > Chordata > Mammalia > Primates > Cebidae > Cebus > Cebus imitator. The sequence continues at coordinate 3,823,164 of NW_016107435.1, forward strand.
CAGATTGGTGGCTTCCAACTTTATCTCCCCAGTTGAGACCTCCGCACTGAACTCTAGACTCACATAGCAAGCTATCCACTAGGCATCTTCACTTGTATGTCTGATAGACATCTCAAACTTAGCACATGCATCACTGAATTCTTGAATAATCTCCCAAGTGTCTGTTTCCCATCTGATCTTCCCCATCTCAGAAAACAGTAACTCCATTCTTGCATTTCCTCAAGCTAAAAAACCTTGAAATTGTGCTGCTTTTTTCTCTTTCTCTCATATCTCACATTGATTCAACCAGGAAATCTTGTTGGCTCTCTCTTTGAATATATCCAGAAGGCAAAAAATTCTATTTCCACTGCTACATCCTAGTAGCAGACACCATCAGCTATCACTGAATTATTGCAATATCTAAATGGTCTTCTTGCTTCCACCTCTCTCTCTCACTTTTTTCTTCACACAGCTCAAGAGTAAATATTAGAAACATTTAAACTAAAAAAAAACCCCATGAGCCAGAAGCTATCACTGAGGATGGTCCAGGGCGTCCTCATCTCAAAGTGGATAAAATCCACTTTCACTAGCCTTCAAGGCTTTCCACGATCTTACTGTATCTCTCTTGCTGACCTCATCCCTCCACCATCCACCTTCTCCTGCTCAGCCTATTCATTCATAATCAATCCCTACAACTGGCAACTGACAAAAGATACAATTGCAGTTGTGTTCTTAGAGTGCATGATTTGGGGGAGCAAGGAGGTACTTCCATCGTGTGATAATTGGCATCCCCAGCAAGCTCCCTCTTGTTCTGCCCTCTGCCCAAATGATTTTCTCTGGGTATCTGCTTGACTCCTTCCTCAGATTCAGGCTTCTGCTTCTTCTATTGATTACGAGTATTGATTAGGGTCTACCAGTGAAGATGACTCTGTCAAAGGGGCTTCCTTGAGTGCACTTTCTAGAATCACATCTCTCTCGTCACTCTCACTCAGCTGATTCTTTCATCAAGGCAACTGTCACCCCCGGAATTACCTCATTAATTTATTGTTGATCTCCCCTCCACTCCCATGTGAATGGAAGCCCCAAAAGACAGGGATCATTCTAGGTTTTGTTCATTGATGAATCCCATGTGCCCAGCAAAGTGAGTTAGCACTTTGCAGGAGTTCAATATTAGTTGAATGAATAAATGAATACATCTCCCCTTACCAAGCCATTTGGGGAGAGTTTTTCATTCTAAAGCTTCCCTAAATTTGATCTGATCTGAGTTTCATCCAGATGATAACTCTTAAAGGGCCCCATATGATGTGTTTTTCCTAACCATATTTTCTATCGATAACTCTGAGACCCTGAGGCTCTCTAAGGATGTTCCCACTCTAAATTAGTTTACAATGGCATCACTTCAGGGAAGAATCCTATTTTGAAAAGTCATGTGAGTGGAAATTAACCATAAATGGAATCTCTTGGGACAAATGATTCACATACACGCTCACATGCACACACACGTAATCACACACACTTTGCACATAAACAATTTGGTCTCTTTAGTAAATACTGCATTTTGTTTCCAAGTCAAAAATATGTTCTATTTGTCTTCCGAAACATGTCTTTTGGCTTTTAAAATGTCTTAAATAATAACCACATAAGTTTGTCTCCATAGGGATTCTTACAGAAATTAGTTGGCTGGTTCCATTTTTAAAACTAGGTCATCCACAATTTGAAAATGACTCAACACAAAGCATAATAAAACAGAACCAAAAATGCATACATTCACACAACAAAGAAACTTATACTTTTAGGGTAACATTTTATGAAATGTTAGTCATATTGATTCTTTAAATTTTCCAAGTCCTAAAATTTTATTTACTCATTTTATTTAATCATTTTAGTAAATACGGAATAACAAAATTACCTACCTGCAAACATGTACTGTGTAGGTAACAATTCTATTACTCAACTGGTGCCATCATTTTAATGTATTTCTATGTAGAGTATATTTTATAAATTTAGTTCATCTTTGAACTTTATATCTACTCCATCACTAAAGGAGCTAATCCACAGATATGATCACCACACTTCAGATGGGCAGGCAGGCAGCAGATGTTCATGGAGTGCCCACCACTTTCTAAGCTACACAACACGTATGAAGAATACCTTACATCCTATAAAGGAAAGACAGACAATGAAGAAGAGACAACATTCTCCGGGCTTCTTACTGGGTGCAAGACTCTAAGAACTTTCTGTATATCAACTCATTTAATTCTCATAATGACCCTATGAAATGCATGTTATTATTTCCCCCATTTTATAGATAAGAAAACTGAGGTTCAGCAAGTTTCATTTAAGGCATTCAATGTCACAGAGTTAGACTTACTCATGAGTCTACTCTTTTACCCACCATGGGACACACAAACAAATGCACAAGTTATTTTTAAGAAATAAAATTACATTATAAAGAGTAACTGGAATTGATGCTTTAATGACTTTAGAGAGGGATCCCTGAGAAGCTGCTATCTGAACTGAGAAGGCAGCCACCTAAAGACCTGGGAAGAGGTATGTAGTTGAAGAGTGCAAGGACCCCAAGTTGGAAAGAGCTTGTTTGGGGAAGGAAAAGGGAGCCAATGTGTCTGGGAAGAGTGAAGCAGGTGGCTTAGCAAGAGCTGGGATGGGCAGGTGCGGGCAGTCCTCACGGGGACGGGCAGGCCTCACGGGGACCTGCAGGCCTTGCAAAGAATTTTGGATTTTATGCTGGTTATAATTGGAAGTCATTGGAAGGTTTAAACAGTAGAATGCTGTAATATGACTTACGCATTAGAAAGGTCACTCTGTGAAGGGTAGATTAATATAAGGGTTAAGAGTGGAAGCAGAAAAATAAGTGAAGGAGCTACTGGGTTCATTTATGTGACAAATGACCGTGGCAGATTGAACTAAGTATACAGCAGAAGAAATGGGGAAAGTGGTCAAGCTCAGGATATATTTTGAAATGGATTTACTGATCCATTGGAAGGTGTGTTAGCCAAGCCCCAGAGCCAAGTCCACTGGGCCTAAGCAATTAGGTGGCTAGTGGTGAAGCCAGTGATCAAGAGGGAGTAGTATTGATTGGGAGTGAACCATATTATTTAATTCTTGCTGTTTTGGGGCTTATCAAAAAAGATGTCATGCTTTATATAGGTTGAGAACTTACTTCTTTTTTTCTCCTTAACATTCTGTTATGAAGAGAAATTCATATTGTTGCATTTAGCTACATTTCATCATTTTTATTACTGCATAATATTCTGTTGTATGACCCATAAAATGTATTTATACATTATCTTCTCATGGATGTGGAAAAGCGGAATAACAGCTCCTCTGAAGAGACTATGCCCTTGTCCCTGGAGCCTGGGGATATGTGAGGTTGCGTTTTGAAGAGGAATTAACATTGCAGAGGGAATTAAGGTTTATTATCAGCTGACCTTGAGATGGGCTAAATATTCTGGATCATCCAAGTGGGCCCAGTGGAATTATGAGAGCCATCATGGAAGAGGAAGGCAGAGGCATCTGTGTCAGAGAGATGCAGGATGAGCAAGACTGGACCAGCCATTGCTGGCTTTAAAGAAAGAAATGGCCATAACCTGAAGAACATGGGTGGCCTCTCTAAGTAGGAAAAGGAGAGGAAACAAATCCCCCCCTCATGGAGCCTTCACACCTGGCTGTGCCAACACCTTGATATTAGCCCAGTGAGATCCCCTCTGGACTTCTGACTTCTAGAACTGTAAGATAACACATTTGTGTTGTATCAAGTCACCAGGTTTGCGGTCATTTGTTATAAAATTAATACAAATGGCATTTCAATGTTTTCATTTTTTAATGACTACAGGCAGTGCTGCTATGAACATTTTTGCACATATCTTCTGATTTCCATGTGCAAGAGCTTCTCTTGGCTATACATCTAGGAATGGGATGGCTGAGTCCTTGGATACATGAAAGTTCAGTTCTACAGGATAATGCCAAATTGTTCTCCAAAGTTATTGAACTCATTTACCTCCTCACCAACAATGTATAAGAACTCTGATTGATTAAAAGATCTTCTCCAGCACTTGGTAATATCTGATGCATCCATTTTTAATAATCAAGTAAGTGTAAAATTATATTTAACCGTGCTGGAGAACATATGGCCTGCAAAACTTAAAGTATTGATTGCTATTAAGGAGGGCATTTTTTATATGTTTGCTGAACAAATGTCTTCCTTTCCTATGAAATGCAGGTTTATGATTTTTACATATTTTCCTGTTGATTATCATTTTCTTAGGAATTAGTAGATTTTATATTTTTATATTCTTCTTTTTTTGAGATGGATCTGGCTCTGTCGCTCAGGTTAGAGTTCAGTACTGCAATCTCGGCTCACTGCAGCCTCCACCTCCCAGATTTAAGCGATTCCCCTGCCTTAGCTTCCCAAGTAGCTGGGATTATAGGCACCCACCACCACCCACAGCTAATTTTTGTATTTTTAGTAGAGATGGCATTTCACCATGTTGGCCAGGCTGGTCTTGAACTCCTGACCTCAAGTGATCTGCCCGCCCTGGCCTCCCAAAGTGCTGAGATTACAGGCATAAGCCACCACACTGGCCATATATTTTATTTTCTTGATATTAGCGAATCCTTTGACTATTCAATGTGGTATAAATATCTTCTCCCAGTGTATATCTTGTCTTTTCACTTTGTTTAAAGCAGAACTCTGCAAACTACAACTAGCTGGTCAAATCTAACCCATGGCCTGTTTCTGTAAGGCCTTTAGATAAGGATAGTTTTAATGCTTTTAAATAGTTGTAAAAACAAAACCACTACAACAAAAAGAAGATGAGACAGAGACCATGGGGTCTGCAAAGCCTAAGACTGTTACCATCAGATCTTTTTCCTGCTTTAAATCATATTGACGAACATACTTCCTAATTTGGTTAAACTTTCATTCATTCAGTGTCTTGTTCAAGAAATCCTTTGCTCAGTGAACAGAAAGTTTTGGCCCATATTTTCTACTAAAAGCTTTAAATATTTTCTTTTGGCATTTAAGTTCTTAAATCACTTTAAGTTTCATGTTGTGTATGACATAAGAAAGAGGTGCAATTCTATGCTCCCTCACCACTGCTGAATAATTATTTAATTTTATCTCCATGTATTTGCCTTTGGTCTTTCATCCCCTTCTGTTATACATCAGCTTTCTGTATTGGCCCTATTTCATGGCCTTGTGTCCCATTGTTCAGTTTAACTATCTCCTACCTCTGTCCCAGTATTACACTTTCTTAGTTACTTTAGTTTCATAATAAGTTCTGATTATCTGGCAGGATAAGTTTCCCTCCTTGTTCTTCTTATTTAGAAGTATCTCAAATATTCTTAGCCATGCCTCCCTATTTTAATTTTCAAATCAGTTTGTTAAGGCCCATGAAAATCTCACTGGGGATTTTCACCATAGCTGCATCCAACCTACAGTCTGTAAGTCTATCTAGAGAGAATTGGCATCTTTATTTTATTAGTCAGGGTTCTCTAGAGGGGCAGGACTAATAGGATACCTATATATGTAAATGGGGGGTTTATTAATTGTTAATTCACACAATCACAAGGTCCACAACAGGCTATCTGCAAGCTGAGGAACAAGAAGAGCCACTCTGAGCCCCAAAACTGAAGAACTGGAGTCCAATGTTTGAGGGCAGGAAGCATCCAGCACAGGAGAAAGATATAGGCTGGGAGGCTAGGTCAGTCTCCCCTTTTCACATTTTTCTGCCAGCTGATTAGATTGTACCCACCAGATTAAGGGTGGATATGCCTTCCCCAGTGCACTGACTCAAATGTTAATCTCTTTTGACCTTCCCTAGCCCACTGACTCCAATGCTAATCTCTTTCGGCAACACCCTCACAGACACACCTAGGATCAATACTTTGTATCCTTATATCCAGCCTAGTTGACACTCAGTATTAACCATCACTGTTATGATATTAAAGAATCCTATGTCTGAAGATTGAAAATCTCTCCATAACATAGACCTTCTTTAGTGATTTATTTTGGTTATCTTTAATATACCCCCAGCCTTGGGTCCTCTCAAGCTGGCCCTGAAAATGGTTTCGGGGTGGAAATTCCTTTTGTTGTTTAGTCAGTTTTCTCTCCCTCCCACTCATCGCAAGGGTTTAAAGCCTTTCTAGGTAACTCAGACATCTTGCTCTTGTCAGTATCATTCTAAATAATAAATATTTTATAGGTACCTATTCTTTTACACTGCTACGGGTAATATGCATAGGCCCAGTGCACAGTCCCTCCTTTTAAGGAGCTTTCAGTCTAATTGCAGAAAACAGACATGTGAAAAAATTACTAACAATTCAAGACATTAGGTACTAAATTTTTTTTTTAATGAATTTAAAAGAAATGGCATATCAACTTAAAATTATTCCAATCCTGTTTTTGTGCTGCACAATGAGATTTCTTGGCCTTTATAAGAACTTTGATGTAAATAAACTCATGCCCAAACAAGCAAATAAAAAAGCCATTCAGTTTTAGCTTAGGGACAAGAAGATCATCTCTGCAATTTCAAATGTACTTCCTCAGGCTCTGCCTGGGATCACAACAGTTATAGAAAACAACCCGGACTAGGATTTCTAGTGATGCCTCTTAATCATTGTGAAAAGTTAGACTCTGCTCAGCATAGGCTGTACAGGATGCTGCCAAGATATATTTTAAACTGATTTCTGTCCTAAAACAGCTACGATGTGTTCAGATGTTGGTTCTCAAAGACAAAGACTCTCAACTAGTAAAATACAAAATAGCCCTGAGAAATAACTAATTCCCCTTTTGAATATCTAAAATTTAACTATACTTTGAAGTCAGGACAAAAGGCCACAAAAGGTACCTTGAGGGGAAACAGAAGGGCATTTTCTCCAGTCTAGGTAATCCTGAACAAGCTTAGCTTATAGTCTCTGTCCAACTCTGGTGGATACGTGTGGGTTCGAGGTACCGCTTCCTCTTTTCTCCCTAAATTATTTTTCACTTTTTTCTTTCTTTTCAAGACAAGTGGCAGCACGATTCATGCAATTACTTCCTCCTCCCACATTGTCTTAGCAAAGGGTTTGTAGTGGAGAAAAAATAATGATGGAATGGCAAATCAGGATTTGCTTGCTGACTTGCAAAATTCCCCACTTCTCCTTTTTATTCTGTGTTTTTCTTCTAAAACAGGAAGAGTTGGGTAGAATCTATGCAAGCATCTAGGTTCTCGTTTATGTCCACCCTCAGTAACCTTCATTCTTGGTATTTAAAGAACAGAGTCTTATCCAGTGGTACATTTATCAATGGCAGCCTTAATTAAGATGTGGATATTCTAGCATTCATAAAACATTTTTGCTTTCTAATTGCTGAAAGTGAATAATTATTGAAAGTAAGATTACAAAAGAAAGAAATGAATACGAAAAACAGAAATGCTAGAGTTCAGAGATGTTACTCTATGATTAAGGGGATGACACTTAAATTCAGTGACCTCAGTTTCCTTATCTGTTAAACAGAAATAAAGAATATATATTTTGTTTACCTCAGTGGCTTGTTTTGTGAGTGAAATAAGATAAAGCAATGTTTTGTAAGTATGGCTTAATTATAAGCTTTCCTTGAGTTGCCTATTTAAAACAATACAAATTTTCCAGATTTTTGTGCGTTCCAGAGCATTGGGTAATTCTTCTCACAGGTAAGTTTGGGAAATGTGAAATAATGGAAGATCAAAGAAATACAAGATGCTCACTTTTCTCATAGTATCTTACAAGTGTACACAAATTTTCTCGTAAAATTATTTTTCATATTTGTCCTTTGTCAGTCTTTCCAGAGTAGAGACTGTTGTGGTGCTGTCATCATTTCTTGAGACCTTGGTTCTGATCACAATTCTGCTACTAACTAGTTGGCAATTGGGTGACTCATTTCTCAGGGCCCACTTATTTGCAGAGTAACTAGAAGGCTTCCTTTTTTAAAATTTTTTTTTTTTTTTTTTGAGGTGAGGTTTCACTGTGTTCCCAGGCTGGTCTTGAAGTCCTGGGCTCAAGCAGTCCTCCCACCTCAGCCTCCCAAGTAGCTGAGATCACAGGTACAAACCAACGCGCCTGGTTGGCTTCTATTTCTGATGTTCTCTTTCTTCCCTTGACAATATCCCTTTCAGTTTTCCATCTGTAAATGCCTAACATGGTGAATTATTTTATCATTTCAGAATTTAACACATTTAATAAGGAGTTATAGCCCATGCCCATGTCATTTGAAAACTTATGATTTTTTAAAAACATTCAACAATGTAATTGGCAGATAGAGATACATGGATAATTACACCTGAGCTCACAAAAGGTCACTTGATAATTAAAAATAAGAGATATGAGTGACATACAGTGTTGGAAGAACACTGCCTCCAGAAGGGGTTGCCCTCTTCTGGGTTCCAGAGCACTCTCTTCTCTGGGTTCTTGCAATACACAGTCTGTTCAATGTCTGAGCCCAGCAATGAGAAACCACCTCTGTACCCAGCTCCTGCGGGGCCTTGGCACCTCCTCAGGAAACTTTGCAGGGAGTCTTGAGACCTTTCACCTCCCTATGAAGAGTTCTCCCTGGCACCTCAGAGGGCAGATTTCTTCTGCCAACATGGCACCTCTGCAACTTGGTGGCTGAGCAGTGAGCCACGGCTGGGCTCTCCAAGAGGTCTGGGTCTCAGCTTTAGGGATAGCAACTGTTCTCTGTAGCTGCAAATCCTATATTCTTCGGGATTTCCTCTCCTCCTTACTGACCAATTCCGCACTACTTCAATGTCTTGTTCCAACGAATAATTCTTTATAGTAAACATTCTACATTCAAGTATCTGTATGATTTTTGTCCCCTGGCTGGTCCCTGATTAATCCTGTTACTTCCTTTCTGAGCATCTTATTGCAGGAATTAAGGTCTGAAAATTACCTGGCATCTCACAAACATGAACAAGAGATTCAAGAAGCTGGGACCCTGGGAAATTTGCTTTTATCTTATCTTCTTGGTTTCTCATCCAAATGTCATGGGATGCAGGAGAAAAGAATCAACTACAAAGCACTTTTGGAAGTGGCACCTATGAAATACACACATCTTGTTTCATGATTTAAAAACCTTTCAGTCTTTTTAAAATTTCATACTTATGGGTCAACTATAACCCTAGGTATAGTAGTCAGCATCCAGTTCTCCATTCCATTGGATTGATTTTAATCCATTTTAAAATCTCAGTGTATTTCCTCCCCCAGGAAAGAGTGCAATCAATCACCTCGTCTCATGACAATGAGGCCACCTCCCATGCACACAACAGCTCCATGTGTGTTAGGTCATTCAACCATCAAACCTCTGGGACATCCAGAGCAAGTTTTATTGTCCTCCCCTTTAGGCAAGCAAACCTCACCCTGAAAGAGTTAAGTGAGTCTCACAAGGACAAGCAATAAACAGCCAAGTCCTCTAAATTCATTGTTCTTCTAGCCATGGCCTCCTCCCCCATGTCTCTGTTTCCTGGACAAAGGCATTATCTTCTGCTAAAGAATTTCAAAGATCAGCAAACAGGAGTGTGTGGGAGGTTATTTTGGGGGGCAAAGGTGGGGGGTGTTCAGGGCTCTTCTGGCACCCTCATCTCTGCTGAGTAGACGGCATCTGATACACTGAACTGGCTCCATGACAGTGCCGGACAGAAAGGCAGGAACTGAAGGTAGGCAAGGACTGGTGTGGGGAGGAAGGGGCAGTGGAAATGGTGTTGCACAATTGAAGAGGGACCCGTGAGGTTGGCACTTCCCTAGCAGGGAGCCAAGGCTGCACAGAGGGAGAAGGGGGTGGAGTAGAGTGAACAGTGGCTCTGTCCATCCTGTTTGGATGCCAGCAGGGCTGTGTGGGAGAAGTCACCCTAACTGAGGGTGCATGCCAGCTGCCCTCACATGGCGGCTTAGGGCTGGTATGCAGTAGGGAAAGAACCCTGCTGCATCCCTATATAGATAGGGTGATAATATGGCCTGCTTCGCAGCAGGCTATCTCAATGTACACCTGCTTTAGAGCCCTTAATGCTTGCTGATTATTTCTAGTATTGTTTGTACTCTCAAGATTAAGTTATTTGGTCTCCCTAGTAAGTCTACGACAGACAGCAAACACTGGAATGTGGGACTGGGAGCTGCGTAGTGATGCTGCCACCTTAAGTGTGGACATTTGAACTCTCTAAAGAAGCCACTTTGTAGAGAATGATTTGATGTTCTTTGAGTTACCCTCATTTTCTGAAAAACGTCTCTCCTCTTTTCACCACTGATTTAGCTGTGTCTCTGCTCACGAGCTCCTCTAGCAAGGTTTAGTAAAATCAAATTCATTTGCTAATTCTGGAGTCCTTAGATATTTCTAAGGACACGTTTATTTAAACACACACACACACACACACACACACACATAAATAACTCCTATATTTAATTTCCTAACAAATAATGGTAGAGTTGAGTAAGAGTTTGTACTAATCCATTTTCACACTGCTGATAAAAACATAACCAAGACTGGGCAATATACAAAAGAAAGAGGTTTAATAGACTCAGAATTTCAGGTGGCTGGGGATGCCTCACAATCATGGCAGAAGGTGAAAGGCACAACTCACGTGGCAACAGACAAGAGAAGAGTGAATCAAGCTAAAGGGGTTTCCTCTCATAAAACCATCAGATCTTGTAAGGCTTATTCGCTACCATAAGAATGGTATGGGGGAAACAGTCCCCACAATTCAATTATCTCCCACTGGGTCCCTCCCACAACATGAGGGAATTATGGGAGCTACAATTCGAGGTGAGATTTGGGTGGAGACACCGCCAAACCATATCAGAATCAAACTGAGTCTGTACCTGAGGGAACGGAAGTGCAGATGTGCACATTTCCAAGTGGAATATGTGCTTAACCAGTGTACTCCTGGGCTTCAAGACCTTATAACAACCAGGATGGCAACCATGGAGATGACAAAACAGTGGCTAGCATTTATTAGGCACGTACTCTGGGCCAATGACTGCTCTAAGCATTTTATATGCACCATTCTGCTTAACTCCCAAATAGCCACATAAAGGAAATATGAATGAAAAATGCTATATTTAACTTAGTAGCCAGTGATAATAGATATTAGCTTCTCTTTTTGGTACCTACTCATTATCCCACACCTCACTGAAGACCTTCTCACCTTCTTTCACCAAACTCCCAGTTATTTCTGAAACCCTGGAAATCTCATGAGTACTTGTATGTGGGGCTCTTTTAAATTTTTTTTTTTTACCTTTTCAAGCTTTTCATTTTGAAATAATTTCAGACTTCCATAAAAATTGCAAAAATATCACAAAGTATTCTAGTGTACTTTCACCCAGATTCCCCAAATGTTAACATCTTATACAATCACAGTACAGTGATCACAATGAAATCAACACAGGTATAAGTAACAGTTATAGAATCTACTAATGTCTCACTAATGTCCCTTTTTTTTGGTCCAGGATCCAATCCAGAATCATGTATTGTACTTTGTTGTTATTTCTCCTTGGTTGCTTTTTTTTTTTTTTTTTTTTTTNTTTCCTTTGAGTTGAAGTCTCACTCTGTCACCCAGGCTTGAATGCAGTGGTGCAATCTCGGCTCACTGCAACCTCTGCTTCCCGGATTCAAGCAATTCTCCTGCCTCAGCCTCTGAGTAGCTGGGATTACAGGTGCACACCACCATGCCCAGCTAATTTTTGTATTTTTAGTAGAGACAACATTTCACCATGTTGGTCAGGCTGGTCTTGAACTTCTGACCTCATGATCTGCCCACCTTGGCCTCTCAAAGTGCTGAAATTACACTACACCTGGCCTCCTTGGTTGTCTTTAATCCAAAACAGTTCCTCAATCTTTTTGGCTTCCATGATCCTGATACTTTTCAAAAGTACTGATTGGTTATGTTGCCCAGTGTCCCTCAGTTTGAGGTTGTCGGATGTTTCCTCATGATTTGTGTTCAGGCTTTCCATTTGAAGTAAGAATAGCACAGAAGAGCTGTTTTATCCTTGTCAGGACATCATATAAGGAGACACATGATATCTCTTTGGCCCTTTACTGGTGACAGTGACTTGAATACCTTATTAAGGTTGTGTTTCTCCATAGTACAGTTAATATTTTCCCTTTAGTACTTAATAACTAGACCCTTTAAGAGCATGGAAAGACCATGTTCTCATCATATCTTTGTCAATTAAGTTTAGCTTACTTTAATGATTCTTGCCTGCAACAATTATCACTGTTGTGTTTGCCTAAAGGTGATGTTCTATTTTATTAGACATTTTGTATTTAGTTGTTGGAATTCTACACAAAGAAAAAGCTTTTTCTTTCCCTTCATATCTTTGAGGCTGAGTCTCGCTCTGTCACACAGGCTGGAGTGCGGTAGTGTGACCTCAGCTCATTACAACCTCCACCTCCTTGGTTCAAGCAATTCTCCTGACTCAGCCTCCTGTGTAGCTGAGATTACAGGCGTGTGCCACTTGGCTAACTGTTGTATTTTTCTTAGAGACAGGGTTTCCCCATGTTTGAAACCAGCTAGTCTATGAACTCCTGACCTTAGGTGGTCTGCCTGCTTCAGCCTCCAAAGTGCTGGGATTACAGACATGAGCCATAGTGCCCAGCCTCCCTTCATTTATTTAATTATTCATCTGTTGATTTGTATTGACATAAAGTCAATAATTCTTATTTTATTTCATGAGTTCCAATCAAGTCAGATGTGGCCATGGAATCAAAACCCTTCTAAACTCACCCCTGTAATCCCAGCTCTTTGCAAGGCTGAGGCAGGTGGAACACTTGAGGCCAGAAGTTAGAGATCAGCCTGGCCAACATGATGAAATGCCATCTCAACAAAAAAAATAATAATACAAAAATTAGCCAGGATGGGTGGCATGCACCCATGGTCGCAGGTACTCAGGAGGCTCAGGCAGGCTGAACCCGGGAGGCAGAAGCTGTAGTGAGCAGAGATGATGTCACTGCACTCCATCCTGAGTGACAGAGTGACAATCCATCTCAAATAAATAAGCTCCAGTAAGACTCATGTTCTCTTTCTGTCACCCAGGCTGAAGCACAGTGGTGCGATCATAATTCTCTGCAGCTTCACCCTGGGTTCAAGCAATCCTCAGGTCTCAGCTTCCCTAGTAGCTGGGCATACATCACCACACATGGATACTATTCTCTTGAGGCCATCTCCTCCTGGAGGTCTGCATCTGACAACCACATTTGCAAGAGGCCCTTGCCACCTCTTCTGCCTTTGCAACTGCCTGAAAATTGCCTCTCTAACCCTGCATCCTACAGGGTGTCCCTGCTGATTCTGTTTTCCTGGTTTTCTGAAGGCCTGGGGTTCAGGGCAGGAAGTGGGAAATTGCCCCATTCTGTGTGGCCCTTTGTCTCACCTGGGCCTCACCTAGCCTTGCCACAACCTGTAAGTGCATGTGTTTACAAGTGACTTTACCCACTGCTAAGTTATTTATCTTGTGCTGAGAATTTTAGGAGTCCTAAGAGAAAAGAACATGGTGAGTTTAGGGGCCTGGGAAGTGCTGGCAGCCACAGAAAGGAATCCAGAAGAGGGTCAGTCATAGAAAGCTGATCAACTATGGGGTGAGGGGGGTCTCCAAAATCAAATGTACTGGGAACCCCTCTATTGGAGAAACAACAATTTAATCCATTTCTTCTGTTAGAGTAATAGTAAGCATCCTTCAGCCCCGTGCATTTGGCTATCACTTCCACAGATAGCTTTTATAAACATGATATATCTTGATCTTGATGTAGTTTTATAAAAAGAAGCAAAATCAAAGCTTTTTTAAAAACAGCTATAACAGAGGCCTTTAGGAGGTCCTATAGGCTAAAGTGAGTATCTATACCTAAAATTCAGGTGTTCTGATTCCCATTTCAGGCCTCTACTGGTCACACTGACTGTTGAGTCACATCCCTTCTCTTGGCTGGTTTCCTCTATAATACAGAGCTGGGTTGGACCAGAATTTTGTTGTCCCATGAGGCAAAGAGGTGATGTGACGTGTGATATCAAAGCAGAGCTTTCATTTGCTATGCTCTATTTTTATTAAATTTGTCATGAATGGCAATAATTTTTTTTAATTTTCAACTAATACAGAAGCAGATTATAAGATCATTATGTACCCTCATTGAGGAGGATATGGAGAGAAAACTTTGAGAAACACAGTAGCGGGTGGTGCTAAGTTCTTATTTAGCCTATTGGTCACTCATTCTAATTCCGTTAACTTAGTGACTCCACCAGGAAGTTAACTTGCATATGTTGACCAACATTCTCAGCAACTCTCACAAATGTTAGGTTTTGTTTTCTAAAATTATATTTACCTAACTATATATATATGTGTGTGTGTGTGTGTGTGTGTGTATATATGTATATATATGTGTATATATATGTGTGTGTGTGTGTGTGTGTATATATATATATATATATACACTTATGCTAACATAACTCAAAATGGGGAGTTAAATGTTTTAGGACAAAATCTGGTCCCGAGGTAGCTGCATGACTTGAATATTTTGAGCTTCTTCCGCTTGCAAATTCTAAAAGAAAATGGATATCATCCACCGAAAAATGTCACTGTGACAACCTTAGAGTATCTATGATTTGTTTTTGGTAGAAGTTTATGGTAGAGAATGGGTTGCTAGAACATATGTTTCCAGGCTGGAGATTTAAGCAGAGCTCCCTGTACAGAAACAAATCTCATGAACTCAGCAAGGGAAATGAGATGAAAGGCTACACATTCTCCCTGCCAACCCTTCCTCCTCCAAAGTCTCCGGGCCTGGGGGGAATGTGAATGAGCTTTCATATAGGTAAATGATTTAGAAACAACTCGAGGTATGTTTTGCATGTCTGGAGTGGAGAGGGGGAGTTGAAGGATAACTTTTGCTAAAAAGTAGAATGGTAAAGTAACGAATGACCTTGGCTGCAACCGAGCTCAGAACTTGTCTCATTTCCTCATCTCCTACTTGCACTGCAAGTAGCATAAAATCAGGCATCTTGGCTGGGTACGGTGGCTTACACCTGTAATCCTAACACTTTGGGAGGCCAAGGCAGTTGGAGCACTTGAGGTCAGGAGTTCAAGACCAACCTGGCCAACATGGTAAAACCCCATCTCAACTAAAAATACAAAAACAATTAGCTGCGCATGGTGGTGGGTGCCTGTGATCCCAGCTACTTTGGGAGGCTGAGGCAGGAGAATCACCTGAATCCAGGAGGCAGGAGTTGCAGTGAGCTGAGATCATGCCATTGCACTCCAGCCTGGGCGACAAGAGCAAAAGTCTGTCTCAAAAAAAAAAAAGCATCTTTTGACTTTTATCATAAATGGTGATTGTCAACTGAATAAAAATCAGGTAAAATGGCTGTCATAACCACTATTTCTACAGGTTATTTCCTCAGACAAGGAAACAGGTTCCTTTAACAGAGCCTTCTTTCTGGTGTTCAGAAAGTACTGTGAAGGGGAGTCAGAAGATGGGAGTTGCATTCTGACTCTGCCACTCATTAAGAATGTGGCCCAAGCAGAATGCTGAGCCTCCTGGAATGTCTGTGTCTTCATCTACAAAGCAGAGTGAATGATACCTGCCCAGTTCATATTGGATCAAATGAAGGGGTTTCTATATGTTATAAGGCACCACATACATTTAAGATGTTATTAGTATTATTTCCCATTAGAGGCTTCCACGTACATATCCTGTACAAAATCTCCATCTCTCTCAAGGCCAAATGAGACCCTCTCTCTGGTTTAAAGTTTGCCTTTGACACTTGAGAAGATAGGAAGTTCCAGAATGTGCTATGATTCTTCTTTTCAAGACTGAATGTGGCTCAAGACCCTTCCAGAGAGACTGCCAGAAACAGAGCTCTCATTCTTTATCTGAACAAAACTTTACGCACAATAGAACAGGATATTACAATGCTATTTCTTTAATAAACCCAGCTGTGGGCCGTACCCAAGATTTGGGCTGCAGGTGACTTGTCAGCTAGCTTTCTATCTTGGAGCTTTGCAGAACAAGGCTCACTTGACCATGGACCACATTCCAGGGACCATCAACTTCAGGGTCAAAAGCCACCATATCTTTACCATCTGTAGGACTCTGAAGATACAAACTCCGGTGGGAAAAACTAAAGCAGACACTGCTTGCCAATGGCTTAAGATTGTTCTTGATTTCGGCTTATGACCTCTGTGGGTAGTTTGACTAATAGTTTTATCAGGTCCTCTTTCACATACAAGGATGTGTCTCTAGCTTTCTTTGCCAAATGTAATTAAATTCCTTTACCAGGGCTCTCAGAGGAGAAATAGTCATATATTTTAAGCGTTTGGCCCAGCAATGTGAGTTGTGAAATGATTTTCAGAGAACTGTCCAGAGATACCCTGTTTGGACAGAAAGTGAGCGTTGTTTTGATTTTTAGTGGAAAACTAAATCTTACAAAATCAGTTCAATTCCCTATGCTTTCTCTAGCTCACTTCCCCTGCATGTAGGGTAGAAAGCGTAGCAGTGCTAGGTGTCTCCATGCTTCCTGATGGTCAAAAGAACACAGAGTTTCCCCAGCAGGTTCTTTTGCAAGTGATCTCATCTCAATCTCTCATTAAGTCTTAGCTCATTGTAATTTATGTCTCTGACACTTTCAGGTATGTGCTCATGGTCTCTCTAGGCTTGAGGTTTCTTCTTGGAACTCTTCTTGCTATTCTATGATTTCCTTACTCCAAACAAGACAAGGATTTTGAAAGAGGCCCTTGTACATCTGCACATGCCCCCAAATCATGCAACATCTTTAACTCTGAGAGAGAAAATGAAGCCAGAACCACCAGCTACTTATGGCAAAAGCAGGGGCAGGCAGAATCCAAGACTCTGACCTGGGCTCTGGCTTGCTTGGGTTGGGTACACTGCTGTAGCCTCTTTACCAGTCTGCCTGCCTCCTGGTGCCCCCTCCATCCACTCTAGATGGCCCTACCCAATCATCTTCCTGGATGACTGGCTCTGTATGCTTCCTTCCCTTCTATCAACAGGATGGAAGCCAGCTTCCCCTGACCTGGCCTCTGAGGGTCCCTTAAGCCAGACCCAGCCACCTCTTCCTCCCATTTCTGGTCAACCTGACTCTTGTTCCCTGGTGGCTTTCCACCCTGCCATTCCGCCCACTTCCCTGTCCATGGCCTGAACGTCCCTAGCATATCTGTGCTTTTCTCAACATGCCTGCCTCTGTCTTTCCCAAGACGCATTCCTAAGCTTCTTTGCCCAGCTGAGACCCAACCCCTTCTTAAGGAGTGCAGCCCAAACTCCGGCTTCTACAGCACCTTCCTAGGCCAACTTCTTCCCTTAAACTGTTTCAGAAATGTTCAGTCTTTGTCACTTCAATCAATTTCCCACAATTGTAAGCTTTGGTAATGCTATGAGCCGAATTCTTCTGTCTCCCACTCACCAAGTTTGTATGTTGAAGGTCCAACAGCCAAGGTGATGATATTTGGAGATGGAGCCTTTGGGAGGTGATTTGGATTAAACGAGGTCAGGAGGATGAGATCCTGGTCTGATGGACTTAGTGCCCTTATAAGAAGGAATGCCAGCCGGCTTTCTCCCTCCCTTTCTCCAGGAGCATGCACCAAAGAAACCCCACAGGAGCAGGTGGAGAGGTGGCAGCCATCTGCAGGCCAGAAAGGGGGGCACTTGCCAGAACCTAGCCATGCTGGCACCTTCCAGTCTCCAGAACAGTGAGACAATACATTTCTGTTGTGTAAGCCATCCAGTCTATGGTTTCTGTTTGTTTTCAAGACAAAGTCTTGCTCTGTCACTCAGGCTGGAATGCAGTGGTGTGATCTCAGCTCACCGCAACCTTGGCCTCCTGGGTTGAAGTGATTCTCCTTCCTCAGCCTCCAGAGTAGCTAGGATTACAGGTGTGCGCCAATACGCCCACCTAAATTTTTTTGTATTTACGGTTGAGATGGAGTTTCATCATGTTGGCCTGGCTCATCTTGAACTCCTGACCTCAAGTGATCTGCCCGCCTCAGCCTCCCAAAGTGTTGGGATTACAGGCATGAGTCACCACACCCAGTCTAGTTTGTTTTTTTTAAAAATAAGCTCTGGTAAGTTTTTTTTCAAGAAGAATTTGGCATGGTGTACCTTTCACCAATCTGTCGTGGCACACTGCTGATGATGCTATGATCACCCTGATCAATGGTAGCAGTGTGCCTACTCTGTAGTATTTTCCACATGCTGTGCCCAATTGGATATCATTGCCACCTTAGTGATGGACAATGGTTTTGGCCAACATCATGTAGTCCTCTATTTTTGATTTCTTTTAAGTCAGGAAGTTGTTAGCAAGCATGGCCAGTTTACTTTGCCTTGTCTGACCATCTCTGGAGTCTGCTTACACCTCAGCACAGATTTTCCACTTTCCATGAGTTAGAGTCTAGAGTTGATGCATTCCAGTGGCTTTTTCTACAAAGCAAACTTTAAACATAGACCTGAAGGCCTCGTTTGCAACCACCTCAAAACTGGGTCCAGAGTAAAGGGAATTAGAGGAGATACAAAATTAAAAACAAAAACAAAATAACTGGATCTAGCTTTCTGAAGCCAAACCCCTTAGCAAAACTTCCCCAAGTCATGGAAAGGGCCTCTGGGATTCCTTGGGGCCCTCCAAATGCCAGTGGCCATGTTGTCATGTCAGTGGACACACATCTGACCACCCCTGCTGAGACTCATCTCTTCATGTGAATCCCAACTTATGGTATTTTGTTATGGCAGCGTGAGCCGACTAAGGCAGATAATATTTCAAGTGGTTTGCTGAGTAACTTCTTTTTCTTTTGTTTTACTTTCTACTTCCCAACAGGATGGTGCCCTCTCCTGGAGAGCAAGGTCGTACCCACTTTAGCATCCTTGCTTGGAACTGACACTCAGATAGGGATTTGTCTCATTCAGTCTAGTTCAGCGTTTTAGGCCAATTGAGGAAAAGTTGGTCTACATTTGTGAAAGTAAGTTTTTGAATATAATTCAAGAGATCTCATTTTATATTTTTAAGATTGTATTCTAACCAGAATCATTTCCTAAACATATCATTTGAGAGAACTCCTGTTGAGTCTTTAATGTATAAATAGAAATTGTTAACTTGGTTGGATTTTAACGGTTTTTTCTCACTCTTGAAAATGCGTAGGTGAGCTTTTCATGCCTCTGAAGTACTCTGAATCTCCAACCTGCCATTGTGTTTACATTACTTCTTCCCAGTGTTGAATCAAGTTTGGCCTTACATATTTTATGTTCAGCCTAAAGGTTTCTCTGTACATCATGAATTATAACCTAAATGGAGGTGTAAACAGACTGTAGCCTACTCTGTGCCAATCACTGAGTTTTAGCCAATCAAATGTGGCCTTCTATTCCAACTGTGTTCAAATAAGGCAAACTCCAAGCTGTAACCAATCCACCTGTTTCTTTTCCTCACTTCTGCTCTCGATAAGTCACTTTCTTCTTACTGTCCACAAATCTTCCACCACATGGCTGCGCTGGAGTCTCTGCGTCTATTCTAGCTCCAGAGACTGCCTGATTTCACAAATTGTTCTCTGCTCAATTCAAACTCTTAAATTTAATACAGCTGTTGTTTTTCCTTTAACAACAGCAAGGACCACCCTTCCTTTATAATCAATCACAAATCATTCCTCATCGGATCGACTGTGATTTCTCAGGAAATTAAAACAGAGTTAGTGAGGTTTAACAATATGTGTATTTTACAAAACAAAATTTCCTCTCCAATCAGTTCACATCTGCAAAAGCTTTATCTTTTCTTAGTGTGCTTACTACAACATGAGAAAAAAAACACCCCAGAAAAGTTGTTGAGGGCTGGCTTCCCACTCCTCCCCTCCGTCCCAGATGGAATGTTGACTCTATCTCTGAAATTTACAGCAACACAGCTCTAAGCAGACAAGGAAAGGACTGGCTTCTTTGGAACTCACTATACCTCCACTTAGAAATTTACGTGGCCCAGAGATCACAGCAGCTGATGAAAATAAGGGTGTGGGACCATTAAACAGGATACCTAACTCAGTAGGGCTGCTGTGTCCTCACTGGGAAAAAGCATCACAATGCATTTCCTGTCCTCGAATGAATGTTAGTTCGTTATCTACAGGAAGCACTCAGCAAAGCTTCCTAGATTATTGAAGCAGCAGCTGAAGGAGTCTCTTATAACTATATTCTGAACAGCACAATCTATTAAGCCTGAGGCCCTCTGCCCGTTTGGCGGGGGCTCTTCCATTTCTCCTGCTCAATGCCAGTTGCTGCTTTCTCCAGCAATTGTCTTTCCTGCCTCGCCCTCTGCAACAGATGATCCCTACTGGCCATAGACTGGCCTCAGGTGTGTTTGTGCTCAGAATCCTTGTTCAAAAACATTCTATGGTACCGGAAGTATCCATACTATTAATTCCAAACATCTTCAAAATGGTATCCAAAGCCCTCCACAATCTCTGCTTCTAAAAGTTCCAGCCTTCTCTCTCATTACAACTTCTCAAGCATGTGATTCTTCACCCTCGTGGGTCAGGACCTACCCAGGGTCTCCTATCTTTGCTCAAGCTATTCTCCTTCCACAAGGCCTCCCTTCTTACCAATTTGGCCAGCGCTGTGTTGAGCCACACTGGAGTCCAGGCAAAAGGAGAGATACACACCCCCACATGCACTTCTCAAAATACGCTCTCATATTTGGAATCAACTGTTGTATTCATCTGTTCTCACACTGCTAATAAAGACATACCTGAGACTGGGTAATTTATAAAGGAAAGAGATTAATGGACTCACAGTTCCACATGGCTTGGGAGGCCTCACAAATCACGATGGAAGGTAGATGAGGAGCAAAGTCACATCTTATAAGGTGGTCAGCAAAAGAGAACTTGTGCAGGGAACACCCATTTATAAAACTATCAGATCTCGTGAGACTTATTCACTACCATGAGAATAGTATGAGGAAAATGACCCTGATGATTCAATTATCTCCACCCTTGACAAATGGGAATTATTACAATTCAAGGTAAGATTTGGGTGAAGACACAGGCAAACCATATTAAGTGTAAAAGCTAATAAAAGCGCTACAGTTTTTTAAAAAATGACTGTATATAAAGCTCTACATTGCCCAATCTGTTCACAGGTTGCTGACAACCCTTAAAGAGGGTCCTACTAGGGAACAAGGAACCAATGGCTGATTAAAAAGAATAGTTCCCTTGTACGAGAACACAGGGTCATTAAATACATCCTGGATTTATTGAAATACTGATGTTCTATTACCCATGGGGATTTTGTGCTTATTTTGATTTTAAAATATTTCATTAACATATTATTAATCTTGATTACTCAGGTTTTTTGCACTCCTGTACATGCTATCGTCCGGTCAAGTGTCCCACTCATTTTACCTTAATCCCCACCTTCAATCTGGTAAAAATTCTGTGAATTTCATTTCCTTTAATGAGCTTTACCAGAGCACCCTAAAGGAAATAGATCTCTCCCTATCTTGCACTTGGTAGCACACTGCTTGAGTCTCAGTCTTGGTCTTAACTACTCTGCACTTTAACAGGTTATTTATGTAGATCTTACTCTCTTACCAGTCTGAAGCTCCTGGAGAGGAGGGCTCAGACCTTTTTTTTTTTTCCTGAGACAGAGTCTAACTCTGCTGCCTAGGCTGGAACGCAGTGACATGATCTTGGCTCACTGCAACCTCCACCTCCCAGGTTCAAACAATTCTCATGCCTCAGCCTCCTGAGTAGATGGGATTATAGGCATGTGCCACCATGCCTGGCTAATTTTTGAAATTTTAGTAGAGACAGGGTCTCATCATGTTGGCCAGGGTGGTCTTGAACTCCTGGCCTCATGTGACCTGCCTGTCTCGGCCTCCCAAAAGTGCTGGGATTACAGGAATATAATCCTGTAATCAGCATGCCCCGCCCCATTTTTTTTCATTTCAATATTCCTTGCTGTATTTAACACAGTGCTCTGGACACATAATTCCTCAATGACACATCTTGGCTTGATTAAATAACAACTCTAAGCTCTTGCCCTGGAATCTCACTCAGATGTTATCTACTGTAAAGCGGGACTTAATATAAGTTATTCTATTCAAACTGTGGGGAGTTTCACTCCTAAAGCTCTAAGAATGCTAGTTTCATTATACAGAGGCCAAGGTGTAGTCCACTGAACCCCTCCTGATGACTTCTTAATCTTCTCCTTTAGTGTCTCTTGCAAATGGGCCTCTTCCCATTTTCCCTGGTTAGATAAATGGGGGCTTCTCTCACGGTGAGAACTGACTACATTCTTTACTCTCCCTGCTGTAGCACTAGAACTAGGCATTGGGTCCAATGCTCTAAATGTTTTTCATATTTATGTGCATACTTGACTGTTTTTCATCAATCTCTCTCTCTCTCTTCAGGCAATGACTCTGGAATGGAAGAGGCCACTGCTCCCCAGATTGCTGGGGAAGAAAGGGAGCTCTTGATCTTTCTTATCAAGCCTCACTGAGCTTATGGCCTGGAGATTTGCTATATTTCAGAAATGGCTTTGGAGAAGAGAACTCGGGATCCTGAAGACCCAATGACTCCTGATAATAGAAGCCTTTGGGTCTACTGACATTTTCCCTAAGTAATCAAAGAAATGTCTGCATGTATTTATTGGCGTGCTTTTCCATACTCAGAGCAAGTTGCTATGTGTTAGTACTAAAGCAATTCATAACAGTAAAAACAAGTTTCTGAACCAAGAGAATGAATTGGCAGCTGAGAAAGTCAAAGTGAAGAGGCTTCAGTCATCTCTCTACCTCCTTAAGTGTTAAACAGTCCTAAGACTCTAGGAGGAAAGAAGAGAGAAAGTGGACCCTGTTCTTTCCTATAGGATGTAAGGTTTTCCTAGGCTACTTTGAAAAGTCTGAAATACTCCAGGCTATAGAAGAATAAAATCAGAGATGAGTTCCCTGAAATCAAGGACATTGCCTTACCTAATGGTGCTGGGAGCCCAGCAAGCCTGCTAGGGACAGTTTGAAGGATCCTCTTAAGGTCTGAAACCAGATTGCTGCTGCCTGCTACAGATACCCACAGCTGACATCCTTGGCTGAGTGACACAGCTTCCCGGTGGCTGCCACCAATCCAGCCACCAAGTATGCAGGTCAGCCCATGGAGCTGAGCCCAGAAGTGGCTGAAGAAAAACAAGCCACAACCCAGAAATGAATCACAACAGCCTTTTCCCTTAACACCATACTTGCTCTATTCAACCTTTGCCCTGGCCAATTCAACAGATTCACAGAAAACATGACCAGGATGCCTTGGTTCTCAATGCCAAGTTTGGAAAGCTGGGTTTACATGCCCCAGCTGAGTAAGCCTGATGGGTGATTTTGTTGGGATCATTCCCCATTTGGCCCCTTCAAGCAGAGATAGGCCCTGCAAGAAGTCTCTCTAGGAATTTTTTTCTCAATATTCTAAAATCCGTTTTTCCTATATCCTATCAATGGGCACAGAACGAGAGTGACACAGCCATGTGGAATTTCACAAGGCTGGACATGCCAGCTTCAAGGCTACTGAGCTTTAGGTATACACCTGCTATGGTTTGGATTTGTGTCACCACCTAAATCTCATGTTGAATTGTCATCCCCAAAGTTGGAGGAGAGGCCTGGTGGGAAATGATGGGATCAAGGGCCAGATTTCCCCTTTGCTGTTCTAGTGATAGTGAGTGAGTTCTCGTGAGATCTGGCTGTTTAAAAGTGTGTAGCACCTCTCCCTTCTCTCTCTTTCTCCTGCCCTGGTCATATAAGATATGCCTGCTTCCCCTTCACCTTCCACCATAATTGTAAGTTTCCTGAGGCCTCCCCAACCATGCTTCCTGTACAGCTTGCAATAGAGTGAGCCAATTAAACCTTTTTTTCTTTATAAATTACCCAGTCCCAGGTATTTTTTATAGCAATTCAAGAATGGACTAATACATCACTGAAACATACGTGCCAGCCAGCATTCACCCTGTCCTGTCCCCGACACCATCATGTACCAGTATCACTCTTTCCAAGCCCATTTCCATTGCTCCTTCATGTTCTTCTTTGCCACTTGAGTAAATAAGTCAAATCTATTCATTCATATCCCCATGTATTCACTTGCTTATCCAACATTTTCTGAGCACCTTCTGTGTCCAAGGCTCAGATCAGGTGCTATGGAGGTTGGGGGATTTAGAGATGACTCTCAGAGCAGCAGAGAGTCCTGCTAAGTGCATTTCCCTCCCCAAATACCATAACCAGCATTTTGGAAGCTCAGACCTCCCCATACCTCTAGCCCTAGCCACCATTACCTGGATGAACCAAAATCAAATTCTTCAATACGGAAAGTTTTAGAGACCTTGTCCTTACAGAAAAGGTAAAGGTAATGTTCCTAAAGTAAATGGTATAATGTTTCAATTAGAAAAATAAAAGTTTAGGTCAGCCAAATATTACTGGGTACCAGGAAATCCGTGCAGGCAGAGAAATTGTCTGCCGGCCCTGTGCCAAGATAATCCTCTGTCCAGCTCCTGGTGGGAGGTCAGGGCGGGCCAATGCACTGACTCACCAGGGAGGGCTTTCTAAGAAAGAAGGCTGGCCAGGAATCTTCTAGTGGGAAACATGCTGTTTTTCTTGTGCCTGATGTCCCCAACTCCCTCCTAAGCCTGTTGAATAAGGGAATTCCTCCACTGGGTGTTTGAGAGCTCAGGCTGTCCAGCATTGTAGTAAACACCAGACAAGCTGTAGCAAACAGAAGCACCCTGTCCCAGCTGGGAGGATCCCAGACACTGATGAGCATACCAGAGAACCACAGACACGAAGAAACACGAAAACAAGTGCCAGGTGCAATGGCTCATGCCTGTAATCCCAGCACTTTGGGAGGCCGAGGTAGGCGGATCACCTGAGGTCAGGAGTTCGACACCAGCATGGCCAACACGGTGAAACCCCGTCTCTGCTAAAATTACAAAAATCTGCTGGGCATGGTTGTGAATGCCAGTAATCCCAGCTACTTGGGAGGCTGAGGCAGAAGAATCACTTGAACCTGGGAGGCGGAAGTTGCAGTGAGTCGAGATCACACCACTGCACTCCAGCCTGGGCAACAAGGGCAAAACTCCATCTTAAAAAAAAAGCAAACACAAGCAGGCTGCCTACAACCTCTGGAAAGAAAGAATTCTCTGGTCAGCAATCTTCTTTGGGGCATGAATGTGAAAATAAGGACCCTAGAATTCACTTGCCACCTCAGAGGCAGCGGCAGGAGGGTTCACATGTGTTTCCAGCCTCACGGCAGCCCCTTGAGAGTTGTTTGTATTACCCTCATTTTCTCCAGGGGGAAACTGAGGCTTAGGGGTCATCTTGCCTACAGTGACTATTGGGAGGACTGAGGTTCATACCCAGGTCTGTCTGACTTCTCCTTGCAGGCTTTCCCAGAAATCAAAGCCTCACATGACCCTCCTCCTTTAAGGCATGGCAGAACCCAGCTGTCTGTTTAGGCAAGGGGAAGTAGGGGGTGCCCCACCTGGTGGATTTCAGGGGTGCTGCCCCTGGAAAGTGTCCCTGAGGAGCTCACCAGTAGTGCCAGGAACTCAGACCAAAATCACTCCCTCAGGTGTTTAAATTGTAAATATGTTTACCTGCATTCAGTCTCATCCCGTTTGTTGGTTGCTTCTCCTCAGTCCACAAAGCATTCAACACTCACCATTCCAAAAATAATAAAACTGGCTAGGCATGAGGGCTTATGCCTGTAATCTCAGCACTTTGGGAGGCTGAGGCAGGAAGATTGCTTGAGCCCAGGAGTTCAAGACCAGCCTGGACAACATAGCAAGATCCTATCTCTACAAAAATACAAATAAATAAATTAGCTGGATGTGGTTGTATGTGCCTGTAGTCCAAGATACTGGGGAAGCTGAGATAGGAAGATGGCCTGAGTCCAGGAGTTCAAGGCAGTAGTGAGCTATGATTGTACCAGTGCCCTCCAACCTGGGCAACAGAAGAAGACCTTGTCTCTTAAATAATAATAACAATAATAAAGCCAAGACCTTTCCACACCTCTGCCTGCCCCTCTATTTATAACCTTATCTTTGATGTTCCAGCTCTTTGGAAAAGTGGGATCACAGCACCACTGCATTTTCTTATCCCCCTTTAACAAGTTCTGGAGTTGCTAAAACAATGTATTCCTAAGATGCGTAATTGGTGACTCCTAATTATTACCTACAATGGTATCTTTCATTCTTCTGCTTACATGACCTTTCTGTGGCATTCCGTATTTACTGGCCACCACTTCCTTGAACTGTCTTCTTCCTCAGCTTCAGATAAACTCGTTTGTTCGGATTTATTTATGCCACTCTGATGATTTCCCCTCTTCTTTGCCTGCATGCTGGATTGATGTCCAATTTGCAATCCATCTCTTCTTGTGTTTCTCCCTCTTTACCTCCCTCTCAGCCAAAGATCTCTCTTTAGAAACCATCACCCAAGGTGGAAGTATGAATCTCTATGCTTCAACATCTCCTTCTATTCCTCACTCTCCACATTTTTACAAAGTCTTTTTTTTTCTTTTTCTTTTCTTTTTTTTTTTTTTTTTTTTTTT
>NW_016107435.1:3849722-3898702 GCF_001604975.1 Cebus imitator
GGGTTCAAGCAATTCTCGTGCCTCAGCATGCCGACTACGGGTACCTGCCACCATACTTGGCTAATTTTTGTATTTTTAATAGAGTTGGGGTTTCCCCATGTGAGTCAGGCTGGTCTTGAACTCCTGATCTCAAGTGATTTGCCCATCTTGGCCTCCCAAAGTGCTGGGATTACAGACATGAGCCACTGAGCCCCGTCACGAAGTCTTATAAATTCTGCCTTTTTAAATTCATCCTGCTGCCTCCATTATCTCTGCTCATGCCGCCTTTTAGGTCACTTTTAAGTAGGAGGCTCCTAGCTGGTCTTCCTGCTCACAGTATTTCCCCAGCCTCCAGATGGCTGTCAAAGAGATCTTTTAGAAGTACAAATACAGTCACGTTAAGACACAAATGCAGCCCTTACTTAAGTTCAGGTTTGAATGCCCCCTGGCTGGTGTGTAAGCCTCTTTATTCAGAAATCCAACTGTACTTTGCCAGACCTGCCTACAGCTGCCATTGCCATTATCTGCCCTCAATACACCCTCCACTCCTCCCCGTCTTAACTGTCCAACTCCCATTTAGAAGAAGTTGCTCTTGTCCATGCTTCAAGCTCTAGCTCAAACGTCACCTCCTCTGGTCAAGTTTCTTTCTTTTATCCTCACTCCCTTCCCCAAGAATGGTTGAAGGCTAAGTCGCTTTGTGCCTCCACCACACTTGAGTCCTCCTACCTCCCAAAGCCCCTTTATTATTTGGAGAGGCTGGGTTGGCAGAGCCAGGTTTTGTCTGACTATGTTTTCTGGTAGAGCAACTGAAACATCGTAGGTGCTTAATGAATGATCATGACCATAGAAGTATATGAATGAGTGAGTGAGCTACTGAGTTGCAATCATTCTTTCAAAGACATTCAGGAAGGAGGAAGGGAGAGAGACAGAGGTACAGATAGAAGGTAGTTTACTGGGTGACCAGCCAGAGTTCAATGAAGGACCAGGTCAGTTTCACTGGACAGAAGTGGGCTGGTGGCTTAGAACCAGAGAGCTGCCTTGGGAACCCCAGGAGAGGTGAGAAGCCCCAGCAAGCAGAACATTCCAGCAGTGGGAGGGTTGCACTGGCTCCAGGTGGCCCGGGCATTCTAAACTGAACGGGGGCAGAAAAATGAGCAGAACAAACCATGTCACAATTTTTCCTTGGGCCTTTTTGTAGAGTAACAGTTTTCTATACTTTTAGAAAACTCCCTGAACTTAGAAAGCTAGATGCCCCTGAGAAGAGGAGTCAGGTTTCAAGAGTGTGATCAGGGCTCCTCCTAGTGGACCTACATAAAATGAGAAAATAATCTTATTATTTTGAGACAGGGTCTGACTCTGTCATCCAGGCTGGAGTGCAGTGATGGCTCAAACGATCCTTTCACATCAGCCTCCTGAGTAGCTGGAACTACAGGCACATACCACCACACCTGGCTAATTTTAAAAATATTTTGTAGAGACAGGGTCTCACTATGTTGCCCAGATTGGTCTCAGACTCCTGGACTGAAGCAATCCTCCAGTCTTTGTCTCTCAAAGTGCTCAGACTACAGGCATCAGCCATCATGCCCAGCCTAAGGATCTTTCCTAATTACCTTCTTCTTATCCAGTTCAATTTTCTCTGTTTTTGTACCTGTGTTAGTTTTCTCTTGCTACTGCAACAGTTTATTACAAACATAGTAGTCTAAGACAACACATAATTATGATCTTACTGTTCTATAGATTAGAAGTCCAAAACCAGTCTTACTGGGCTAAAACCGAGGGGCTGGCAGGGATGTACTCCTTCTGAAAGCGGAGGGTCTGGAGGGAGCCCACTTCCTTGCCTTTCCAGCTTCTGGAGGTCCCTGCATGCCTTCGCTCATGGCTCCTTTCTCCACTTTCAAAGCCAGCAAAACGTCGAATCTTCCTGGACCTTCTTCAGCTGCTGTGTTGTTCCCTGACTCCGACCTCAGCTGGGGAAGTTTCTCCTCTTTGGAGGGTTTGTTTGATTAGATTGGACCTGCAGGAGTAGTACCTCAGGATAAACTTCTTATCTCAAGATTCTTAACCTGAATCACATCTGCAAACCCCTTTCACCACATAGGGATTATATTCAGAGGTTCCAGGAATTGAGTTGGGGACATTCTTGTTGAACCATCATTCCACTATCACTGACTGCAACATTCCAGGTGCCAGAGTAGAGAATGAATAATATGTTCCCTCCCTCATAGAGCTCTCACTCTAGCAAAGGAAACTGACTTGGAAACAGCCATGGCATCATGCACCTTATATAGGGCAGAGATACTCAGGGAGCACTGACAGGGAAACACTGCCTGTATTAGTTCTCTCACTGCTATAAAGAAATATCTGAGGCCAGTGCAGTGGCTCATGCCTGTAATCCCAGCACTTTGGGAGGCTGAGGTGGGTGGATCACTTGAGGTTGGGAGTTTGAGATCAGCCTGGCCAACATGGTGAATCCCCATCTCTACTTAAAATATAAAAATTAGCTAAGCGTGGTGGCACATGTCTGTAATCCCAGCTACTCAGGAGGCTGAGGCAGAAGAATCACTTGAACTTGGGAGGCAGAGGTTGCAGTGAGCTGAGATTGCACCATTGCACTCCAGCCTGGGGGAGGGAGGGAGGGAGAGAGAGAGAGCAGGGGGGAGAGAGAGAGGAAGGAAGGGAAGGAAGGCAAGGAAGGAAAGGAAGGGAAGGAAGAAAGAGACAGAAAGGGAGAGAGAGAGAGGAAGAAAGAAAAGAAAGAAAGAAAAAGAAAGAGAGTGAAAGAAAAGAAAGAAAGAAAGAAAGAAAGAAAGAAAGAAAGAAAGAAAGAAAGAAAGAAAGAGAAAGAAAGAAAAGAAAGGAAAGAAAGAAAGAGAAAGAAAGAAGGGAAGGAAGGAAGGAAGAAAGAAAGAAAAGAAAGATAAGGAAGGAAAGGAGGGGAAGCGAGGAAGGGAGGAAGGAAGAAAAGAAGGAAGGAAGGGAGGGAGGGAGGGAAGAAAGATAGATCTGAGACTGGGCAATTTATAAGAAAAGAGGTTTAACTGGCTCATGGTTCTGCAGGCTGGACTAAAGCATAGTGGCTTCCACCTCTAAGGAGGCCTCAGGAAACATAATCATGGCAGAAGGCAAAGGGGAAGCAGGCACACCTCACACGGCCGGAGCAGGAGGAAAGGTCTCATGAGAACTCACTCACTATGGTGAGGAAGGAGGATGGTGCTAACCACCCCATGATCCAACCACCTGCCACCAGGATCCACCTCCAACATGAGGGATTACAACCGACCATGAGAGTTGGGTGGGGACACAGAGCCGAACCGTATCACCAGCTCTGCCTGGAGACATCAGAGACAGGTTCCCAGCAGGGAGGCTTCCTCACCTGAGAGATGAATTAAGAACAGCATTGACTAAGTGCTACTGTGGTTTGAATGTCCCCTCCCAAGCTCATATTGAAACTTCATCCCCAATGTGGCAGCATTGAAAAGTAGGGTCCTTTAAGAGGTGATTGGATTGTGAAAGCTGTGTGCTCAGGAGCAGACTAATCCATTCATAGAGTAATGGGTTATAAAGAGGAACTAAGACCTGAGCTAGCATATCAGCACACGCAGTCCCTCCCCATGTGACACCGTACACCACCTCAGGACACCGTCTAGTCCCCACCAGCAAGAAGCCTCTCACCAGATGCAGCCCCTTGGATTTTTTGGCCTCCAGAGATGTAAGAAATAAATTACAGCTGGGTGCGGTGACTCACACCTGTAATCCCAGCACTTCAGGAGGCCAAGGCAGGTGGATCATGAGGTCAGGAGATCAAGACCATCCTGGCCAACATGGTGAAACCCCGTCTCTACTAAAATACAAAAAGCTAGCCAAGCGTGGTGGCACATGCCTGTAGTCCCAGGTACTGAGGAGGCTGAGGCAGTGGAATCGCTTGTACCCAGGAGGCAGAGGTTGCAGTGAGCTGAGATCATGCCACTGCACTCCAGCCTGGTGACAGAGCAAGACTCCACCAAAACAAAAAAAAAAAAGGAAGAAAGAAAGAAAAAGAGAAATCAATTCCTTTTATATCACCCACTTTCAAGCATTCTGCTACAAGCAGCAGAATACAAACTAACGCACGTGCCTTATCTACAACGAGAGCCAACTCCACCCACTATTTATAAACTGTTTTACTGCTTGGCTTCCAGGAGGGAGGGAACTGTATTAAAAGAACAGAGATGCATAACTACATACAGAAATGGTTCCCAAGGGGGCTGGAAGCTGAGTAAATGTAGCTTTACATGTTTTTAAATGATTTTTACCCTCAGAAACCTTTGTTCAAATGCAGTCTTACCTGGATGTCCAACAAGTAAAACAAATGAAAATAGTGATTACCCTAGGGCTTCAGTGACTGGGTGTGAAGGAAGCTTTGGCTGGACCCCAGAGACCCTCTGGGGCAGTGGTCCCCAGTGGGTTGTCTTTGCTCTTCAAGCAGCATAATCATTCCTTTAAAGAAGATTTTTAGGTGAACCTGTGAAGCAGTATAACCCCAAACTCTGCCCACCCATCTCCAGGAACAGTCTAGAGCTCTGGAGGCATGGGAGAGAATCTCTGATCTAGGCCAACCAAAGATCTTAACCGGGCCCAGAGAGCAGCCACAGCCAATATGGGCAGGGTGACATGGAGGACAACTGTCACCTGCATGCTTCCCCACATGGAGTCTCCGGCACACATGAGAGAGAGCCCCGAGACACGTTATGGGTCATATAACTATCCTGAAACAAAACAGATGCGGAGAACGTACTCCAGGTGTCACTGTTAAATGAACCACGGTGGCAGTTTCTGCCCATCAGCTTCCCGTATGTAGGGACGACTGAAATTCCCGTAACTGAGGCTCTAGAGAAGTTCAAGATCCCCACCATCCCAGAATGGTGAAGGCTGCACTGGGGTCCTGGTAGGATCAGGAGCTCTCAGCCCTCGGGGACCAGGGCTGTGAAGAGTCCGGGGCACCCCTGCTGGCTGTGTCACCACAGCACACTCTGGGTTTCCAGGAACAGGGAGGGAGCTAAAGGTGATGAAGTTTAGCGGCCCTTCGAGACTCAAGACTACAAGCTATTCCTCAAAGACCAAGCCTCACACACCTCTGAGTCCAGAGGTGCAAAGGTGGGGCTGTGGGTAAAGGGTCTCTAAGGCAGACTTTTCTTGCCCACCTCAAAAATCCTACCTGGGCAGATACCTCTGGGTATCATATAATTTAGGGCATCCATCATTCATTCTCCATAGAAGGTAATACAAATGCAAGAAATCAAAAGGTTTTTTTTTTTTTTTAATGGATTTTCATTCTTGTCACCCGGGCTGGAGTACAATGTCGCGATCTCGGCTCACTGCACCCTTCGCCTCCCGGGTTCAAGCGATTCTCCTGCCTCAGCCTCCCACGTAGCTGGGAGTACAGGTGCCTGCCACCATGCCTGCCTACATTTTTTGTATTTTTAGTAGAGATGGGGCTTTACCATGTCAGTCAGGCTGGTCTTGAACTCCTGACCTCACGTGATGCACCTTGGCCTCCCAAAGTGTTGGGATTACAGGTGTGAGCCACCGTGCCTGGCCCGAAGAGTTCATTGACTGGGGCAGGACTGGAAGCAAGGAAGCAGGTCAGACTCAAACAACAGCCTTACTTCTTTTGCTTAGAAATCCAGATGTTCTTTTTAGCTAAATTTTCTAATTTGCTTTTACTTTGTACAGTGATATACTAAATATAAATGCACTAACTATGCTATGTTTAAATGTACCCAACACACACAATTTTAAAGTGTTTTATGAGAAATTCTGAACCTCCAGGAAACAACAACTCTTCTCTTACAAACTACAGTTATTCTAAGAGCATTTTGCTCTGTCTTCCATATGCAAAAGCTTGTAGCAGGAAAAAAAATGAGAAAGAGAGAGAAATAAAGAAAAAAGAGAGAGGGAAGGAAAGAAGGAAGGAGGGAAGGAAGGAAGGAAAGAAGGAAGGAAGGAAGGAAGGAAGGAAGGAAGGAAGGAAGGAAGGAAGGAAGGAAGGAAGGAAGGAAGGGGAAAGGAGGAAGGAAGGAAGGAAGGAGGGAGGGAGGGAAGGAGGGAGGGGCAAAGGAAAATATGTATATATATATATTTTTTTTTATCTATGTCTATGACTAGATGGCTCAGCACAAATATTGAATTCACACTATATGCTGTGACCTGTGCTGAGGCAGAAAACATGGATATGAGACCCAGTCATTAGCCTGGAAGAGCACGGGGTCTACTGAGGGAGATGGTTTGTAACAATACAATTGTTATGCCATGTTCTCCTGCTATAACAGAGGCAAGAGCTCTGCGTTCTGGGGATGCAGGCAGCGGGTGAGGAGGCCTGGATAAATGTAGGAGGACTTCATGGAAGATGACACATTCGAGCTAGACCTTGAAGGACCATAGCAAGCTTTCTGTCTAGTGTAAGGGAAACTTATTTGTCTGCAGAAAGAGTGTAAACTGGGGTGTGGAGATGAGGGATGATGGCAGCTGGTCCAGGCAGACAACAGAACCAGGGAGAGCAGCGGGTGCAGCTACTGTATCGTCCTCCTTGGCAGTGGCTTGGCCAGCTCAGGGGTCTCTCGTGCTGAACATTCCCTGATCAACCTGGCTACCAAAACTTCTTCTGAAAATGACAAGTAACTCGTTAACTCTAAGAGCTTTCTTACATAAAAGTGGGTTTCAGGAGTGGTGGTGAGGTCCCTGTGAGGGGGATAGGTAAGCAAAAGTGATAGGGTAGGCCCTTTTGTCCAGGCTGTGGTAGAAGGGAGGTTTGGGATTGAAGGAGGTTGGCCTAACAGACGCCCTTCAGGTTTCTTCCAGAGCTAAGAGGCCATGATTCCCTTTGAAAGTGGAAGTTCCTGCTCTTCTATGGGAAATGGAAAAACAGGTCCAAAGAGGTTAAGTGACTTGCCCCAGGCTACAGAGAAGGTTATCCGAATCATTCTTCAAACATTTCACTTGCTATGATCTGATCCCAAGTGGACTTTTAGACAGCTGAGAACAGATGCTGGCTCTTGTCTCTCTGCATCCTCTTCACCAACTTTGCAAGCATCAGGCAGCAGTTGGACCATACACACATATGCATCATGTATGCGGCTTCAGTTCTGCCAGGCAGGGCCATGCCCAAGTGCAAGCATAATGTGTTTATGTGGACCTTGAGCAAGACACTGTGAGCGGAGTCCTGACTTCACAGCTGCAAGTAGAAGGTCACAGAGGCCTTGCAAATAAAATGTTTATCTTGTTCCTTGGCCCATATCAACACATGCTAATCAGATGGGTCAGGACGTGCCACCTCCCTCTGCCAAGTGGGACTTGCTGCGACTCATTGAGGGGTTTGCAGTGAACATGTCTCTTTGCCTCCTGCTGGTCCTGGCATCCTAAAGCAAACCTTGGATCTGTCAACACCAGTGATGCTGAGAAGCTGATATTCTCTTCACTCTGTTCTCCTTCCCAGCAACCATCATGCCTCTGGGTGATAATCCTGCCTCCAGAAGCCCCAGCTCAATTCACAAAGATGTTCTGGGAAGGAAGGAAACCTTCCCAAAGTTCTTGAGAGCCTGGGACATATCATTTGAGTGAACTCTAGAGTATGCAATGCACCTTCACACATGTCACTCCGTTAGGACCCAGGAGTCTGGTGCCAGTGTCATCCAAACCTCCTCCCACACACACAGAGCAAAGCAAGGCCCAGGGGTGATGCCCTCTTGAAGCCATGGAGAGATTCAGTGGAGCAGCAAGCTTGGTTTTCTGACCCTGAAGCCTGGGTTCTTCTCTGCATACACCAGATGGCCCATTGAGCAAGTCTTGGGTATCCCTTGGCAAGGGGTGAGCAGGGCTGGGATCCAGGGTGAGTTGAAGTGGGCTGAGGACTTTCCAGGGCTCGCAGCTCCAGCCAGAATGCACCAGGCAGATGCGAGCAGGCCATAAACACCAAAATCAGTCTTCAGAGCTCACTGTGGCCACATTTGGGTGCTGGGCTGAGGTGGTGGCTTGTCATGGTTGTGAGTGTCAGAGATCACAGTTCAATGCAGGCCAGGTCCCATCCAGGCAGAAGGACCAGGTACTAACTGGCGTGCCCTGCCCTCATTCTGGTGCCTGGGCTCTTGTTGCCGTCGCTGGAAGGCTGGAATGCAATGGCACGATCTCAGCTCACTGCAATCTCTGCCTCCTGGGTTCAAACAATTCTCCTGTCTCAGCTTCCTGAGTAGTTGGGATTACAGGCATGCACCATCATGTCTGGCTAGTTTTTTTTTATTTTTAGTAGAGACGGGTTTCACCATTTTGGTCAGGCTGGTCTCAAACACCTGACCTCAGGTTATCCACCTGCCTCGGCCTCCCAAAGTTCTGGGAGGTCAGTGCGTATTCCTGACAGACGCAGCTCAGAGGCCACCAGGGCTGAGCGGTGGCCCCAGGGCCACTCTTTGTGAGGCTGTCAGGAAGACGGAAGGGGACACAGGGCAGCTACAGGGACAATGAGTGGCCTGCTGGTGAGGGATAGTAGGAGCTGAAACCAAGGGAATGGATAAGAGCTTACAACTGCAAAAACAGATGGTGGCCCATAGCGGACACATGCTGAGAACACGAGGCCAGGGGCTCTGAAAGTGGTGGAAGCCTGCTGGGATTATCACTGGGTCCCACGAGGGCCTCCCTGCTCCCCATTCATCCTGTGTGACAGCCAGGCCAGTCTTTCAGGCCTTTCTTTGGTTTCGGTGCCTTCGGAGACAGTTCAGAGACCCTGGCCCGATGGCTTCCTGCTTCTAGAATCCAGCCCACCCCACCCTCCCAGCCTTGCTGCCCACTCCCGCACCAGCTCCTCACTCACTGCTCCACCTCCTGGCCTTTGCTCACTGCGGCCCCTGGCTCCAAATGACTCCACTTGTCATCCAGTCATTTGATTCCCTCCCATCCTGGAGGACCAACTTTTGGGGACTACAGTTGTCTATAAAGACCTCCCTGGCCCCTCACTCTGAGCATCACTCTCTCTAATCCCTCCAGGACTTGCCTGGCCCCACCACATACGTGTTTCTCCCGCACTTCCCACCCAGGTCCTCCCAGCCTCTAGAGGATGGGCTGGGCCATGCCTTGTCTACGCCTCCCATCTAAGCTGGGCTTAACAGCTTAGTGGTAAATATCTGTGGTCCATTTGATTGATGGGTTTGAGCTACAACTCTAGTAGCCTTTGTAGGAAAATGAAGCACCACAGGGACTGCAGAAGACCCACAGCAGAAACTGGTGTTCTCTGTTCTATCACCTCAGGCTCTATCCTGATCCTGAACTCCAGGATAAGCAGAAATCCAGCAAAATAGTTGTCATGCTGCTCACTCCACGGGTGTAGTGACTACCGACCAGCATTTGTAACTGGCATATTGTCTGGGTTTTGCAGTTACAAGCACACATTTCCCCTCCTCTGATCCTTGCAGCAATCCTGGGAGAGGCAGGGTAAATGTAGTTGCCAAGTCTTACTACACACCATGGAATAAGATTCAGAGAGGAGAAGACATCTTCCCAGGGCCTCCTAGGGCTGGCAAAATCCAAACCAGGTCTTTGATTTTGAAGCCAGGCCCCTCCATCCAGTATGCCATGGTTATTTTAGAAAATGAACCTGTCAAAACTAATGATTTTTCAAGTGTTTAATACCCATGACGTGTGCCCAGTACTTTTTTTATTTCTTGAGATGCAGTTTTTTCATTGCCCAGCCTGGAGTGCAATGGCGCAATCTTGGCTCACTGGAACCTCTGACTCCTGGGTTCAAGCGATTCTCCTGTCTCAGCCTCCCCAGTAGCTGAAATTACATGCATGGACCACACGTCTGGCCAGATTTTTGTATTTTTAGTAGAGACAGGGTTTCGCCATGTTGGTGGGGCTGGTCTCAAACTCCTGACCTCAGGTGATCCTCCAGCCTCGGCCTCCCAAGGTTCTGGGATTACAAGTGTGAGACACCCTGCCCAGCCCAGTGCTCTTTATGAATAATCTCTAACCCTCACGTCTTTTAATGATCTTCCATGCCTAACATTAAATCTCATTTCAGGTCTGATCAACAATGAAAAGTTAGGTTTTGTAATAGAATGAAAGTGATGTGAAGCAATTGAATCAAGTGTATGATAACATTTCACATGGGATTTGCAGGACATAACTGTATATCATCAACAGAGCTACCCGAGAAGTCGTTCATCTGAACACAGATTTTTTTCTTTAATTCACTCCTATGCCAAGGAAAGCCCTGCCAGTGTCTGACTCTCAGAGAGCATAGAAGGCATGTTCTCCACTTCTCTGCAGCCTTGCAGTGATGCTATCTGCCATGCTTCTTTTGTTTCTGAAGAGGCAGACAGAGGCCCAAGCCTGGTGCCATCTGGGAGCCAACACTTTACCTGATGTGATGGAAACTTCCCAGGGACTTCCGCAGCCCAAATTCTCTCTTTCACTACTAAACACTGATCTGAGGAGTCCCATGAAAAACGTCAATATTCAAAAGTCTTAGGAAGTAAATGGATTTGCTAGTTACAGGTGAGTACAACATTCCAGTGGTCCACTGAAGGAACTCTGGCTGGTTCCAGCTTGGTGTTTCTCCCCAAGGTCCTAATAAAAGCTAAAAGCAGGATATGCAGAATCCTAGAATAGTTGGGCTGGTAAGGACCAACCTACCTGCTTCATAAATGAGGACAGTAAATTCCCCAGATTAGGGAAATGACAGCTAGTGAGTACTCCCAGTGGGATTCCCTTTCCAAGTTCCAATCAACCAAGATTTTCCAAGTTCATGTATTGTAGAAAGTTCTGAGGAGGGCAAGAGCAATGCATGGCACAGAGTACCCTTCAGCCCACAGTCTGGCCTGGGGAGATGTCATTCACACACCCTGAATAGTAAGAATGACACTGGCAGTGGCTATGGCTGCCTGGGTGACGCTGGGGTGTCTTTTGCTTTTTAAGAGGCAGGGTCTCACTCTATTGGCCAGGTTGGAGTGCAACAGTACCATCATAGCTCACTGTAGCCTCTATCTCCTGGGTTCAACTGATCCTCCTGCCTCAGTCTCCTGAGTAGCTAGAACTACAGGCACATGCTATACCACACAATAAGTGTTTTTTATTATTGTTTTAACTTTTTTTTTCTTTAAAGAATCCTATATAGATTTGCCTAGTGCCAGCCGGGTGGCAGGCAATGCTTGTTGCACTGAAATCAGCCATTAGAATGCTGTCACTTTGAGGTAAATCATTGACACATCCAGAAGCTTTTTTTTTTTTTTTTTTTGAGATGGAGTCTTGCTGTGTCACCAGGTTGGAGTGCAGTGGCACAATCTTGTCTCACTTCAATCTCCATCGCCTGGGTTCAAGCAATTCCCCTGCCTCAGAGCCTCCCAAGGACCTGGGACTATGGGCGCATACCACTATGCCCAGCTATTTTTTTTGTATTTTTTAGTAGAGATGAGGTTTTACCAGTTTGGGTAGGATGGTCTCGATCTCCTGATCTTGTGATTCACCCACCTCAGCCTCCCAAAGTGCTGGGATTACAGGCTTGAGCCACAGCACCCGGCTCCAGTAAACTACTTTTTAGGATCATCCTTGGGTGAGGGGGGAACAGAGCCTGAAGAAAGTAGAATTCTCACCCACTTCTTTTGAGAGCTGGGAGAAGTTCAGAAACAAGGCAGAGTGAGAGGCAACCACCCTTGGCTCAGGAAGGCTGGAGTTGGAAAGGAAGACAGAATGTAGACAAGGGAAAGGCAGGGAAGAAAGAAGAGAATGCAGAAAATAAACTGTATGCCTCTGTTTTCACACTGCTATAAAGCAGTGCTCAAGACTGGGTGATTTATAAAGAGGTTTAATTGACTCACAGTTCTGCATGGCTGAGAAGGCCTGAGGAAACTGACAGTCATGTCGGAAAACGAAGGGGAAGCAAAGATCCTCTTCATACAGCAGCAGGAGAGAGAAGAGTGAGTGAAGGATGAACTTGCCAAACACTTATAAAACCAGGTCTCACGAGAGCTCCCTCACTATCACGAGAACAGCACGGGGAAACCATCCCCCACGATCCAATCACCTCCCACCAGGTTTCTCCCTCAACACTTGGGGATTCCAATTCAAGATGAAATTGGGTGGGGACACAGAGCCTAACCACATCATAAACTTTACTTAAAATGTGTAAGTAAGTGTGTGTAAAGCCCAGAATAATTAATAGTGAGTAAAGTGCATCAAGCCTCAAATCTCAGAATTTGGTCCAGTCCCATCCAATTTACTATATTGGTGTCTGAGCAATTTAGTGTGGGCTCTACTGCCCTCTTCTGGAAATACTGGGAATTGGTTTTTTTAACTTGTGGTTGTTCAAATCAGTCACAAATACTAGAAATCTGAGGCCAATTTCACTGTGAGGGTTGAGACAGAATTTGGTAGGTGGCTCGGGAGTAAAGAGAATCTAGGTGAAAGAAGGTGAAGGTAACATAGCATATTTCTTAAAATATGCAGAAAAGTTTCTAGAGTCCCTTCAAACATTAGTAATAAAATTCACTGTTGCAGGAAAAAAAAAAAAGCCCTGTATTAAGTTTTGTTCATCAGCAAAAGGTGTTGAAAGACTGATTTGTTAAGGAATCACCTCAGACTTTGGAGTCAGACCCACCTGAGTCCAAATCTGGGCTCTGCTGCTTGTGGTTTAAGTGACTATTTGACCTCAAGCTGATGATTTAACCTCTCAGGCTGTTCTCATCTGTAAAATGGGGACCACAATACCCACCCCAGGGGCATGAAGTGAAATGATGTATTTAAGAGGATCAGTATGTCATACACTCCCCTTCAAGAAGTCCAGGTAGAGAAAATTGTAAAATCCTAGTAAGAAAAATAAAGAGAGGCCCAAGTAAGTGGAGAAGCATTTGTTAAGGTCAGGAATAGGCAAAAGTAATTGACGAGGAGAGAAGTCAGAGCAGTGGTTACCTCTGGGGTGGGTGGGTATTGACAGAGGAGGGGCTGAAGGGAGCCTTCTGCAGTGCTGGGAGTGTTCTGTATTTTGTTCTGAGTGGTAGTTACACAAACACATAAATGTATCAAGCACACACTTAAAATTCATGCACTTTACATGCTTTTTTTTGAAACTTTTAAAAAGAGGAGCCTGGAGGAGGAGGAAGAAGAGAAGAAGGAAAGAAAAGAAAAAGTCGGGATTTTTTTGTTTGTCTTTTTTTTGAGATGCTGGAGTGCAGTGGCACAATCTTGGCTCACTGCAGCCTCCACCTCCTGAGTTCAAGTGATTCTCCTGCCTCAGCCTCTCGAGTAGCTGGGATTACAGTCATGCGCCACCGTGCCCAGCTAATTTTATATTTTTAGTAGAGATGGGGTTTCTCCATGTTGGCCAGGCTGGTCTTGAACTCCTGATCTCAGGTGATCCTCCCCCCTCGGCTTCCCAAAGTGCTGGGATTATAGGCGTGAGCCACTGCGTCTGGCTTTAAATAGGGTTTTATGGTTTACAAAATATGTTCTTTCTCTGTTTCTTATTACCTCATTCATCTTAATTACACTCCTGTTACAACAGTGTCATTCTCACGTTACAAATAAAGTTTTCACTGTCACACTGTGTCTATGTAGTGGAGATTCCCCAGAGGGCTTTGCTTTGCAACATTGTAACACTGCTTCCCCACCCTCCCTGGCATTCCATGAATTCATGACAGATCTACCTTGAGCACCAGGCCACCTACACATTGAGACACGCCTGAACACACAAAACTTCCTGCTTTCCTGTGATGATTTGCTCAGCAACATGTTGTGCCCTGGACCTGATCAGCCACCCCTCGGCACACCCAGAACCTTGCAATTCTATTCTAATAAGAATAATTGCCAGCTGGGTGTGGTGGCTCACGTCTATAATCCCAGCACTTTGGGAGGCCAAGGCAGGTGGATTGCCTGAACTCAGGAGTTTCAGACCAGCCTGACCAACATGGCGAAACCCTGTCTCTATTAAAAATACAAAATCAGCCCAGTTTGGTGGCACATGCCCATAATCCCAGCTACCCCTTGGGATGCTGAAGCAGGAGAATCACTTGAACCTGGGAGGCAGAGGTTGCAGTGAGCGGAGATCGTGCCACTGTATCCCAGCCTGGGCAACAAGCAAGACCCCATCCCAAAATAAAATAAAATAAAAAAGAAGACGAACTGTCAATTACTGACCTGGGTTAAATGTGGCTAAAACAAGGAAAATATGATCCCCAAACTGCACTCTTCTCCCTTGTGATTTCCAGAGATCACATAATGACTCAATTTGGATGACAAATCCTAAAAGACCTTGGCCACGCTCATGCCTCTGCTAACACTGTACTCTTCCTTCTCCAGATAAAAGAAAAAAGAGGAAAGAAGAAGCAGGGAGGAGGAGAGGAGGATGAGATAAGAGGAGGAGGAGGAGGAGGAAGAGGAGGAGGAGGAGGAGGAAGAGGAGGAGGGACAGCAGGAGAGGAGGGGAGCCAGAAGAGGAGAAGGAAGATAGGGAGGAGGAGGACCAGGAGGGCGAGAAGAAGGGGAGGGGATGAAACACACTTTACTTCTAATTACTTCTTGAAAGCAGCAAATGAAACCTGAAGTGACGTTTGTGTTTCTGGGGTGATGCTGGCTCTCAGCTTTGACCTCTCACCTCTGTCTTTGGCTCCTTGCTCAGGTCTTGCCTCTGAGCTCACAGAAAGTCACCCCAAAATGAGCCAGTGGCAGATGGAGGCACAGAAAGCCAGAGCTACAGAAGTTGATGCCAAAGGCCAGAGATGTGAAATGACTTTTCCCCCACACACAGCTAGCTAGCATCAGAGCTAGGCTAGGATCTCAGGATTAGGTGTGTTAGCATTGGAGTTAGGCTAGGGCCTCAGGATTAGGTGTGTTTACTCCTGATTCAGTCCTCCCTCAGCCACCTGTGACTTGACCATTTCTCCTTGAGCCCCTCCCAGCAACAGCAGAGAGTGCTGTGTGCCAAAGCCACAGTGCTCCAATCCTCCCTCGTTGCAGAGAAAGTTCTCCCGTCCCATACTCGAAATTGTAGGGGTGAGCTCAGCGGGACTGAATTGTGTAACACAGCAGCCCTGGGGTGTCAAAGCCTGCAGAGAATCAGCCACACATCCAGGGAAGCTGTGTGGAAGGGCTGCACCACCCTTTCTTCATGTAAACCTCAGATGACTGACTCGTACAAGCATTACAGAGCTGCCTCCAGGAATAGGGTCCAATGTTATCAGGAAATTTATTTTAAGCCTGGGCAACAAAGCAAGACTCTGTCGCTACAAAAAATAATTAAAAAATAAATTAATAAATACACTGGGTGTGATGGCATGCACCTGTAATCCCAGTTACTCAGAAGGCTGAAGTGGGAGAATTGTTTGAGCCCAGGAGGTAGAGGCTGCAGTGAGCCATGATTGCACCATTGTACCCCAGCCTGGGTGACAGCAAGATCTTGTCTCTATAATTTAAAAATATATATTTTTTATGCAGCTTAGGCTTTATCTTGGAAAAGTCAATTCCGTAAGTAAGACAAAACAGTGGGGGAAAATATTTCCTAATACTCACCCTAGTGCTAGCCCTCTGATCATTTTTAGAGTTCCTCCAGTGGAGGTGTTCTGAGACTGTGGCCATCACCACTGGGTCTTCTTAAAGGTATAGGCTACTTTAATAATATCCTCTTGAATTTGGGTTCCTCCCCATAAGAACTTTCCTGTTACTTGCCGCACTGCCGTTCATGCCACCCGTTCATCAATGCTCTCTGCATTTCTTCAGCCTCCGTAGTTACCACCTGAATTTAAGGTGCTGTAGCTCCCACCCTAGTGTGGAGCCGCTATGTTTTTCCTGCTTCTGCTTTGTTTCCAATGCTCTGATAAAGTCCAACGTTTTCCTGGCTTATTGAGCACTACAGCTCATCGGTTGCACTGTCTTCTTTGCTACATGGTAATTGGTGGTTGAAAGCCCATCTTTCACTCTCTCTCTGTCTCTCTCCATGTATATATATATATATATGGAGAGAGAGAGAGAGAGAGAGAGAGAGAGAGAGAGAGAGAGTTTCGCTCTTGTTGCCCAGGCTGGAGTGCAATGGCATGATCTCGGCTCACTGCAACCTCCACCTCCTGGGTTCACGTGATTCTCCTGCCTCAGCCTCCAGAGTAGCTGGGATTACAGGCATGCACCACCATGCCTGACTAATTTTGTATTTTTAGTAGAAATGGGGTTTCTCTATGTTGATCAGGCTGGTCTCGAACTCCTGACCTCAGGTGATCCACCTGCCTTGGCCTACCAAAGTGCTGGGATTACAGGTGTGAGCCACTGTGCCTGGCCGTAGTCTCTGCAAGGAAAATGCATGTCTTCAACTGTCCCACAGTGGAGTGGAGTTGAATGCCATTTTATGACACTTTCATAGGAAACTGCTTGTAGCTCCTCCGTGAAGGGTGGCATTTTCATTGTTAGAAGAAATTCATCTGACCTGTGAATACAGGGAGTTTACTGTGCATTCTTTTCTGTATAGCATTTGTAAGGCCACTAATAAAAACTAAAATTCCATTTCCTATTTTTGTGGAATTCTCCTTTTTATACTCTTCCATATATAGGCTACATTTATGTTCTTTAACCTACTTCTGATCTATAAAGTGTCCTAACTTACTTGTAGCGTTTGGTGTTGTCTTCGTTTTTTGAGATAGGGTCTCACTCTGTTGCCTAGGCTGGAGTGCAGTCACATGATCATTGCTCAGTGCAGCCTCCACCTCCCG
This sequence comes from Cebus imitator, assembly GCF_001604975.1. Taxonomy (NCBI): domain Eukaryota; kingdom Metazoa; phylum Chordata; class Mammalia; order Primates; family Cebidae; genus Cebus; species Cebus imitator. The sequence goes on from NW_016107435.1 coordinate 3,866,414, forward strand.
GGCTCAAAAGATCCTCCTGCCTCAGCTTCTCAAGAAGCTGAGACTACAGGAACACACCACCATGCCTGTCTAATTTTTTAATTTTTTTGGAGAGGAGGAGTTTCACCATGCTGCCCAGGCTGGTCTTGAACTTCTGGGTTCAAATGATCCTCTTGCCTCAGCCTCCCAAAGTGCTGGGATTATAGGTGTGAGCCACTGAACCTGGCCTGGAGTTGACCCTTGTCAAGAATTGTTTTAAAAGTCTCAAATTGTATCCATTGGCTTCCCTTTATCCATATCTTTGCATATTGTTCAAATAATGTTAGTTGGCAAGCCAGGAATGAGTTTCTCTGAAAAAAAAAAATCACATTTTTTAAATGTGTTTATTTCTGTAACAAGCCCAGCCTTTATTATAAACCCTGCCCCAGGTGGATGTGAGAGTAAGCAGGCTATCGCTTCCAGAGCTCCCCATCCAGCGCCACCCTACTGCCCCCTGTGTAAGGCATCCCAGTGGTCATTCACTCACTGTGCCTTTGTACTTACAGTTTATATATTTTGACACACAATTTTCTAATTTCACCTTTGGGCTCCTTCAAAATCTGAAAAAAATGTCATCCTGACCAAAGATGATTATAATACAGCTGGTTTTGGAAATCAGGTGAGTCTAATTAATGCCAGCCCCCTAAAAACACATCAGTAGGTCAGGTATCTATCGTTTGCATGATAAAGATTCATTGAAAGGTTCAGCTTGAATGTGCTCTGGTGATTCAGGTTTTGTACTGGAGCCAGCAAACTTCTACAGAGCAGTGCAAAAATCAGAGCCAGGTTTTATTTCAGATAAAGTCTGAAAACTCCAATCTGATATCCAGGTACCCTAGAAGCCTGTCTCTGTGGGCCTCTCCATCCTGCTTCTGCCTCTATCTCTGCCATTATTTCCCACCCAGCCTATGAGCACCTTGTACCTGAACACAAAATGTATACTAACTTGCAGCATTAATCATCTTTTATATTGTGCACATCCTGTTTGCCCAAATCGATGGGGAGCTACTTAGGGGGGTACCATGTCTCCCATCTCTTTGAAATCCCATCACCCAATAAGTGTTTCAAAAAGGTAGCACAGTGTGAGAATATTTAAAGTACTTGCTCTATTTGCCCACACACTTTCTTTTGCTACAAAAACCATCTAGTTTACCAGGTCTGAATTAGGCAATGATGTATTTATTAGCAAGTATGAACAATGCCTCATTACACTCCTCCTATTAGGAAATCTACAATCGGGAGGGATTTCTTTTCACTACTTCCCATGAAATATTGGGTCTTATGAATTATTTTTCTGCCTTTCTTCTACTTTCATTTCTAAGAGTCTAAGAGGTTCAGAAAAGATAGGAACACACAGGGGAGGTTAAGAGAATGTCAATAACTCCAGCATAAGAGAAATGGGCTCTTCCCCTTTCTGAATAATAACGAAAATAGAAGATGCTTTTTACTGAGGGTAAAGCCCTCTTTGCAGCTGTAGATTTAGCCACAGAAAAATCACTCACTTTATTTAAAAAAAAAAAAAAAAAAAAAAAAAAAAAGCAAAAAACTCTTCAAGCTGGCACTTGGCAGGACATGTTGAGAACATTTTCTCAACTCAGCTGGGAAAACCCAGGAAGAGACATGTTGAGGAACAGAGGATAAAACTCTTACAGTCTGTTGGAACTATGCCAAAGAAAATCAGGCAACAGATAAGCGAGGTTTGTCAGTCGCGCCACTGGCTCCAGGCACATATTGCTCACTGCCGCCTCCATGAAATGAGTCACCTCTTGCAGAATCCATCACAGCTCAAGTTTAATCAACCTCACAGCAGCCTGGGAGGGTGCATCACTCTGTCCTCCCACAAAAGATGGGCCACTGAGGCATAGAGGGAGAGCTACGGGTTACACAGGTGAGAGAGCATTGGGGACAGTGTCCATGGGAAGAAAGAAATACCCAGGGAGAGGGATGTGAAGCCCACTGAGCCCTGGGCTCAACCATGGTGATCTGGTCCCAGGGAAAGACGTGGTCACTGAGGCATGAAATTCAGGGAGCACCTTCTGCAGCTACTCCTCATGGTCAGTTTCTTCATCACTGTCCTCCCCCAGGGGAAATTCCTTCATGGGCTTCTGGGTTGCATACATCCGGGTCTCCATGGGGCACTCCTGGCTCACAATAGCCTGCAGTGAGAGGCAAGAAGAGAAGCCACTGCACATCTTTTTTTACCAGTCTCCCCATCCTGTTCCCCACTAGCTCATCTGAGGCTGGCATTGCTGAGAACTCGAGAAAGTGCATGCACTGGCCTCCCGAGGTACCTAGTATACCAACTCTTGTCAGGACAAATATCTCACAAACTTTTAATTGAATCGAACAGTGGTAGTGGAATCAACACCACTCCCTATCACACCTTCCTGTCCTCTTTGGTTCCCTTGAGCAGCCTCTGTAGCCATCCCAAAGCAGTCAAGGACCTCAGGATGCTTGTGCTACAGTAAGACGAAAGTGCATCATTAAAGAAAATTCTATGGTGTGGATCTCTTCCTTGGTGTTTTTGTCCCCCCTCCCTTTTTTTTTTTTTTTAGATGGAGTCTCACTCTGTTGCCCAGGCTGGAGTGCAGTGGTGGGACCTTGGCTCACTGCAACCTCTGCATCCTGGGTTCAAGTGATCCTCCTGCCTCAGCCTCCCAAGCAGCTGGGACTACAGGTACAGGCCATCACACCCAACTAATTTTTTGTATTTTTAGTAGAGGCAGGGTTTCACCATATTGGCCAGACTGGTCTCAAACTCCTGACCTTGTGATCCATTTGCCTTAGCCTCCCAATGAGCTGGGATTACAGGCATGAGTCACCACATCCAGCCCCAGTTTTTGTACTTTCGAAAAGGTCACCTGGTAAGGATAAGGGTGCACTAGAGTGAATGAACAGATGTGCCAATGGAATTCTGCTCACTTATGAGGGAGATAACTCGATAATTCACACCTTGCTAGTAGCTAGCAAGCTAGGAACAGTAACTATAGGATATCTTTGATGGTCCTCTGTCCCCATTTCCCTTCTCTACTTAAGACCCTTCCTGACAGCCCCAGAAAGAGACGAAGTGATTACTTAGAGAAGGGAAATTAAGGAAGCACACAAAAGAAATATGAAGATGAAAGGGGATTGGGAAACATGGCAAAGCAGACAGAGTATCAACACAGGAATAGAGGAAGGAAATAATAGCCCAGGATGAAATGGAATGAGAGAGATGATGGAAGGAAACAGAAGTAATTTTTTTTTTCAGTCAGAGCTCCTTACAAGCTTCTCCTCCTTGGCTGGGGGGCTCCGCAGGTAGTAGCAGAGTGGAGCATAGATGATGTTGACGACCCCAATGATGACCATGAGCCAGGGGAAACCGATGGCCTGCACAATGGCACCCCCAATGGATGGACCTGGGAGAGACACATCAAAGTCACAAGTGTCTATGGAGCCTCCATCACTCATAAGATGCTATGCTAGGGCAATGGGTGACCCAGAAGATGTCTCAGGGTCAGAGATCTCCAGGGTCCTAGGAGGATAGCCTCCTGGCTGCACTCCCAGCTGGTAAACAGTAGATAGGGGAAAGTGGGGCACCAGGTCCTGCCAACATACCTATAGCAAAGCCCATGCAAAAAGCCACATCAGCGATGGCGTAGACACTCCCATACACCGAAGTGTGGCGTAGATCCACCAGGTGTCCCATGATGGGCATCATAGAGGAATCCACCATGCCTGTGGCCAGAGCATACAGGACACAGTCAGCTTCACCCACAGTCAGCCCCACCCACATCCCCTCCTCTGCTCCTCCATTAGTCCACTGGCTTTGCCTACTGTCCTCTCCCTCAGACCAACACCTGTTCCAGGTGGGAATTAGGAGCTCATCTCTCTATATCCCTGCCAGCTTCCCTCCTGTTCCTTCTGCCTCTCCATCTACCTCCTCTAATGAGAAAAGGGAGGGAGTGAAAGGCATCAGACCCAAAGCTAACATTCAGGGGCTTCTTGTTTCCTTTGAGGGCACTTCTTACCTATGGCAAGACCAAGGCCTGCATTGGGTCCAATGAGACCAAAAATGTTGTGAGCCAGAGGAACCTGCAAGGAGAAAAAGGAAGACTCATCAGGACTCCAGATGGGTCAGACGGGAGCAAGGTTCAACGAGTTTTCACATGACATGTGTTTATTCAGAGTGCGCTATTGGCCACATACATCATCCTCCTGTACTCTCACACCTCCTCACAGAAGAACCTACACCTCCAATTCAAGGATATGACAACTTGACCAGTGACATTGTGCTTATTGCGCTTTCCAAAGTTAACAGATCTAATGAGTGGCAGGATCAAATCTGGACCTCAGACTTGACTCCATTATGCTCTAATGTGGATACTTCCTCCCCTTCCTCTACCGCTCTCCACCTAAACACACACTCCTGGACTCATTCTTCATGGACTAAAATTGCCTCTGTTTTCCATTACTGATCTCACTCAAAGGTTTTGTTTAGACTTCTAACATGGTAGCTGTTGGAGAAAGAAGACAGAGAAGATACCCCAACAACCAGTTAGCTGTAAGCTAGATGGGGCAGGTGGTGTGGTTTGGGTGCTGTGTCAGGGAGCTTGTAAGACTCATTCCCATTGCCCTCCTAGTCTCCCAACAAAAACCCTTTCTTCCCTCTTTTGTAGGTTCCTCATCCCCCTCTCTGGGCACCTGTCACTCAGATCTGCTACCCCAGGGCCCTTACCTCTCAAGGGTTTAGCATACTGTTTAGATGTTACTGGTTGATAACAATTTTTAGGGTTCGTGTCTCAAGAAATGTGTATAATTTATCAATAGTATTGGCTGAGACTCTCTATGGGCTCACCACGTGCTGGACACTGTGGTCTGCATGGATTACCTCAACAGCCCTGCGGACACCATCAGAACTTTCTCGACATAGATGAGGACACTGAGCACACAGAGATGAGGTAACCCGCTCAAAGTCACATGCACAGAAAGTGGCAAACCTGCCATGGAACCTGGATCCTATGCTCCTGCTCAGGACTGCCAGCTGGTCTTGAGCACAGCGTACAGTGCCTTGTAGCCCTATTTTTCTCTCCCTCAATCCTAGGAGGTTTCTGTGTTTCTCATCTCCACTGGGGAAGAAGAGAAAATGAAGGCTTAGAGAGCTTGAGGAGGACTCCTGGAAATGGGAAAGTCTTTCTTTCTTTCTTCTTCTATCAAGCCTCTGGTGCCAGGGACTGGGGCATAAATGATGGCTCCCTGGGGACTTATGAGGATCTGTCAGGTGGGATGAGTAAATGAAGTCATAAAATGCACCATTTGCTGCTCCCAGAAATGGATACCAACATGTATCACTTCATATACCCACACACAGAGCCTCAGACCTCTGGCTCCAGCTGCCCTACAGCCCTCTCCCTCTCCTTTCCCACTTCCCCTCAATGGGAAGCCGTTGATCTGGAGAATGTCTCAGGGTCAAAGAGCTCCAGGACCCTGGGAGGACAGCCTTCTAGCTGTACTTCCAGCTGGTAAACAGTAGACAGGGGAAAGTGCAGCTGGTGGCATCTCCCCCAGTGCTAAATTCCTGCCTACTCAGAAACAGTCTTTCTAACAGTCCTTGCCAAGCTGACTCTGCTGATTTTAAAGGAAAGTAGTCTTTAAATGTCTGGGTCTCTCTCTCTCTCTCTCTCCTCTCTCCTCCCCTCTCTCTCTCCTCTCCCCTCTCTCCTCTCTCCTCTCTCCTCTCCTCTCTCCTCTCTCTCACTCTCTCTTTTGCTCTCTCACTATCTCTTTCTCTTCCCCCTCCCCCAGGTCTCATTATACTTACACAAAGCAAACTGGTACCTACTACCAGCATCCCGATTAGGGAACACAGCCACCTGGAAGAAAACAGCCATCATCAAACACTGCTAGAGGAGAGCTCCCCAACACCTGCACCCAATCACCACTATGCTGGCTTGTCCCACCAGCTCTAATCCCAGCAACCCCTTAGGACCTGAGGACTGCATCCCTACATTACCAGTTTGGACCCAACTGAGCTCTCTCCCTGCCCTTTCCTCGTGCCCACTGGCTCCACCTCCTCTTTCTATAGTAAAGGCAGAGGAGGTGCCATAGACACATCTTTCCTTCCCTTACAGGAGGAATCAGCTGACTCAGAAGGCACTTGACCCTTGGAAGTAGCCCTCAAACTTAACTCATGCTGTTGCCCAGCTCAGACTGCCTCCCATCTGTCCATATTTTATTTAGTCCTTGAGGTCCACCTCAAAAACCACAGAAAGTACCAAACTTCTTTCCTTCTCTGATGTCCTATGGCAGTGCTTCTAAAATCTTGGTGCTGAACTCCAAAGATGAAATTAAAGCTGTCCTTACTACAGTGGAGGAACAGAATCTAGACTGATACCTCTTGGCCCCCAAACCTTCCTCCTCAGTGGCCATGGAACTCCCCAGGGTTCCATGGAACATAATTTGAAAACCACTTTCCCAAAGTACTGCCTTTTTCATAGCTGTTCTTTGTTGTGGTTATTTTATCTCTTCAACTGGACAGTAAATGGCTGGAAAGTAAGAGCTACCCCTCATGTCTCCACTGCCTCTTCTATACCAATCAGCTCAGAGCTCAAGACTATCCATTCTCCATACTGCCCTCACCACCCACCCACTACCAATCTTCCAGATGGGAAGTTTTTATCAGTGTGTACTTGTCCTAAACTTTCAACCCTGGGGAAGCTGTTCATCATTCTAGGAACAGGGACAGGTGTTCTCCCATCTTACATTTCTATTGTTCGTCCTAGATCCCCAGGCTACATACCGACCCATCTTGTTGGCCAACACACCGAAGAGGTTGGTGCCAATGAGGTAGGACACACTGGCTGGCAAGAAAGCTAGACCTGGGGAAGGACACAGATGCTTACCTTAGGACATGTTCAATTTACTCTCAAATGCCTGGTCTCCTACAAGACAATGAAGTCCACCCCTGTAACCTTCTAAGATCCCCAAGCCACTGTGTTTTATGATCTGGGGATCTTTGCAAACCCACAGTAGTTGCCACAGGACCTCACACCTCTGCTTTCTTCGGGAGCAGGGCTTTGTTTAGCCTCAGTACTTTTATTTTTTTAAGGCAAGTTCTCACTCTGTCACCCAGGCTGGAGTGCAGTGGTACAATCTCAGCCCGCTGCAGCCTCAACCTCCTGGGCTCAAGTAATCCTCCCAGCTCAGCCTCCAGAGTGGCTGGGACTACAGGTGATCACCACCACACCTAGTTTTATTTTGTTTTTTTCTTCTTTTTATTTATTTATTTATTTATTTATTTATTTATTTTTAGAGATGGAGTCTCACCATGTTGCCCAGGTTGGGGCAACATGGTGAGACCTGCCTACCTCGGCCTCCCAGAGTGCTGGGATTACATATGTGAGCCACTGCACTTGGCCTAGCGTCAGTACATTTAATGTGCTTCCAGCTCCCCACTTAGATTCCTAATTAATAACCCCGGTGAGCCATTCTCATGTATAAAATACCCTTGGTTATCAGCATGAAAATTTGAGCTTCAGAGGTGGTGTGGTTGGGTGCCATATACCCATACATGCTTCCTGGGAAGTGAATTCCTGCCTTGCTATTTACCTGCCCTTCTATTGCTCTGAGGGGGAGCTTGGATTAATTACTAAACCTTTCTGAGCCTTGGTTTCTACATTTGGAAAAAGCAAAGCTATAATTACATCTTACCAGGTTACAGTGCGGAGCAAATTAGATAATGCATATAAAAATATTTTGTAAATTGAAGTCTGGCCACATGGTTTTTGGTGACAACACAGGGAAGTACTCTGGAAACATGGACTTTGGAGCAAAGCTCCAAATTTTGCATTCAAATCATGGCTTGATGACTTGTTAGCTCTGTGACTTTGGACACTTTACTTACCCTCTCTGAGTCTCATCCATTCATTCATTCATTTTAACAAACTTTTGCCACATGCCAGATACTCTGGGGGCTGGGAATACAGAGTTGAATAAGACAAACAAAATTCTAGCTCTTGGCTAGCTTATACTCCAGGGGAGGGAGACAGACAACAAACAGGGAAACAAATGCACAGAAAAAGATAATTTTGAAAAGTGTTGAGTTATGTGTAGGAAATTTAATGTGGTGATATGGCAGAGTGACTCAAAAGGGCTCCCTGGGATGTTGGAGTTGAGGAAGGCTTCTCTGGGGAAGTGGCATTCAAGCTGAGACCTTAATAACCAAAAGGCAGCATTTCAAGCAGAAAATAGGAAGCACCTCATGCAAATTAAAAGCCCTTAAAGAAATTATTTAGTCTGTTCTAAGAGTAGAAAGGATATCGGTATGGCTGACACATTAGAGGAAAGTGGAGGGTGAGAAAATGAAGTCCCTAGAGAGAGCCTGCATTTTATTCCAAGGGTGATGGAAGCTTTGGAAGGAAATGACATAATTGGATTTATATTTTCTAAAGTCCCTTGGAAGAATGGGTTCATGGAACAAGAGTGGAAGCCAGAACTATTTGCAGAATCCCACAGAAAAGTGATGGGGAGAAGTGAATAAAATGGGAGGTTTTGGAGGTAGAGTTGGTGGCATTTTCTGTTGGATTGGGTACTGATATAGCAGGAGGAGGGGAAGTGAGAAATCAGGGATAACCTAGGTTTTTGTCTTAATCAATTGGGAAGCTGGAGATAGAGACGACTGGTGGGAGAGCAAGAATGCGGGGAAACATGAGAGGTTTGAAGTGACTATTAGATATCCAAGCAGAGCTGTCAGGCAGTTAGATATGCAAATCTGGGGCTCCAAGGAGAGAGAAATTTGAGACATTGGTTTGCACACGGTTCTGAAAGCCGTGCAAATGGATGGGGTTGCCTATGAAAGACTAAATAAAAAATAGAGATCCAAGGACTGAGCCTTGGGGGACTCCTACCCTTAAAAGTTAGCAAAGAAGGCAGAGACAGCACAGGTGATGAGGAGCAGCCAATGAAGAAGGTGAGGGGAGATGGAATCCAAAAGAGGAGTCTGGCCTTTGATCAGGGCTGGGATGCTCCAACATAATTAGAGAGAAGGCTGTGAATGTAGGCACAGGTTCAGGAAATTGGGTACATTTAGTGATGGAAACATAAGAGTTCCCTTCTCATTGCTTCCGTTTTCTCAGTGACTAGATGGCAAAGTCAACAGCTGAGAATGATGATAGTGAAGGGCTGGGAGTGCATGTGAGTTTAAAACAAAGAAATAGAAAACAGTCATTTTGGAAAAGAAGAAGAACAGAACTAGGGACTTACAGAAAGATTGCTGGACAGTGTGAAACCCAATTTAGATTTGTGGCCATAAATATAAAGTGAGACCAAACAGACTGGTTGTGTGTTTTTTGGCAGCCGCAGGCCATGGCTCAGTTATAGACAAGGAGTAGGCAACAAGATAGCTTAGCTAGAGTTAAGTCTTTGCCAAGTGACAAGCCCAAAGGGAGAGAGGAGTTTCAGAGGAGTGACATTAACCATGGGCCATTGAATCCACATTGAGCAAAGAAATAAGTGAGGACATGAGTAGTGATGGAAGAAAAATTACTGAGGCCAATGAACTGATGATCCCAGATGGGTCAAAAATTGTTGATAGGGACCATTAGAACATCTGAGAAGGGAATATGTAAGATGATACGTGGATTGTTTGGAATTGAGATTTCAGAGGAAATGTAATTAATACTGATGTCAAGGTGATATGGCTTGGATATTTGTCCCTTTGAAATCTCATGTTAGAACTTGATCTCCAATGTTAAAGGTGGGGGTAAGTGGGAGATGTTTGGGTCATGGAGATGAATCCCTCATGAACGGCATGATGCTGTCCCCATCCTCATGGTAATGAGTGACTTCTTGCTCTGTAAGTTCACACAAGAGCTGGCTGTTTAAAAGATCGTGGCACCTCCCCTCATTTCTCTTGCTCTTTCTCTTGCCATGTGATATGCAGGCTTCCCTTGCCTTCCTCGAAGGTTGTAAGCCTTGTGAGCCCTTACCAGAGGTAGATGCTGGTGCGAGGCTTCTTGTACAGCCTAGAGAATCATAAACCTCCTTTTTAAAATAAATTACCCAGCCTCCGATATTCCTTTATAGCAATGCAAAATGAACTAATACACGAGGTGGGGACATAGATAGGAGTAAATTAGTTAAGGCAGAAAGGAAAAAAGGCTCATTGCAAAAGAATAGATTAAGGAATTAGGAGGCCAAGATCCAGTTACCCACCTGGATATTGAAGTCACCAAAAATGATGACAGGAGTAGAGGTGAAAAGAACATGCACCATATGTCGACAGCTTTAATGAATGAGGAGAATGAGGAGGGGCAACTAAGGGGTCACTAGATGATTACAATGAAGAAGGGTGGGCTGGTGTCATCTAACATGATCTTCAAAGGAGTTGAGGTCTTTGAAGGAGAACAGAGAAGAAATGACTTAGAAGCAGCAAAGAGAGCAAGGTGTGGAACATGAACTTCCATCTAGGTGCTGCAGAAAAACAACGTTCACAGAAAACATCTGGGTCTCTGTAGGGCAAGAAGATGAAAGACACGCTCAGAGACAAGGATGAGGGCATAGAATGCTTGCTAGTAAGAGGCTCAGGATTTGAAAGAGCATTGGGAAATTGAGTCAGATCAAGAAATCTCTGAAATATGGAGATAATCATAATTTCTACCAGACCAGGCAGGCCAGTTGTGAGGTTTAAATGAAATAATACATATCAAGCATTTTGCATAGTGCCTGTCACAGAGTAAGTGCCCTACAAGCACTGGTCTTGATTATTATCATCATAACTGGTGAGTGACAGAGTCAGGACTTGAGTCCAGTCCGTCTCACTCTAATTCCAGGTGTTTCCACTACCCTACATCCTCAGTGGGGTTGCACAGATGGCTCTGGTATAAGGGACTGGTTGAGATCAGCAGAGTGAGTTTCTCTGGATTTCACCAACCCTTTTAATTCCTCTCTATACCTAGAAAAAAACAATACAGCCTAACAAAAAATACCATGGCAACTACAATAAAATCAAAAGTCAACACTTGACCAGTTATTGGCTGACAGCTTGTTTGTTTTTAATATTCTCTTCTATGGAGGGGAAGTAAGCACACCTTGGTGTATTTGTCTAGGCTATCTGGACAGGTGGCAATCCATTGCAAACCGTACCCATTTGTTTATATTTAATTGGTGAAAAAAATTAAAACTACTCAATTGTTTATCTAATATGTGGAAGTAAGCACCTCTAGGACATGCGAGAGCCTCCTAGATCTCCTTGACATCATTTTAAATGGTGCAAAATTTCCTGAATTGGATTTTTCTCAATCCATGTTGCTTGTTCTTTAGATCTGACTATATCTTACATTTTAGCAGTATTTTATGCAAAAATAGAATATGTGTCTATAGATACACATTTGTTTTTCACAGTAAATCTTTAAGGGGTAAGGGATTACACATTTTGTGACTATCAAAATGATGTAAACAAAAGTAATTATTAAAATTATAAAAAAAATTTATTTACTGAGTATATCCTGTATTCCATGCACTGTGCTAATCCATTTAAAATACCAGATCAAAACAACCCTGAAAAATAGCTACATTTTTACAAATTAAAAAACTGGAGTTTGTCTTAGACTCTGTTCTTTTTGCTGCTCTAACAGAATATCACAGATTGGGTAATTTATACAGAGGAAAGATGTATTTGGATCATGATGCTGGAAGCTGGGAAGTGCAAGGGCATGATACCAGCATGTGCCTGGCCATCTGGTAAGGGACTTCTTGTTGGGTCATAATATAGCCTAAGGGTACCACATAGAGAAAGGGCATTCAAGAGAGAAAGGAAAAGAGGGCCAAACTCCCACCTTTTGTAACTAACCCACTCCTAAGATAATTGCTTTAATCTATTCATAAAGGTGGTGCCCCTATGACTTTATCACCCGTTAAACGTTCCACTTCTTAACACTGTTGCATTCAGGACTAAGTTTCCAACACACAGATTTGGGGGGAAATAGCATGCCACCCCTGGCCTCCAAAATTCATGTCCTTCTCACAATGCAAAATACATTCATTCCATCCCAATAGTTTCAGAAGTCTTAACTGGTTCCACATAAACTCAAAAGTCCAAAGTCCAGAGTCTTGTCTAAATTAGATATGGGTAAGATTCAATATACAAATTCCCTCCAGCTGTGAGCCTGTGAAATCAAAATGAATTACAGTGGGCCCTTTGTATTTGCAGGTTTCACATCCTTTGATTCAACCAACAGCAGATCAAAAATATTTGAGGGAAAATATTAAAAATAACAATACAACAATAAAAATAATACAAATAAGAAACCAATACAGTATAACAACTATTTACATAGCATTCACATTGCATTGGGTGTTACAAGTCATCTAGAGATATAGTACATATGAGGATGTACTATAATCCATCTAATCTACTGAAGATAGATATGCAAATTATATGCAAATATGATGCCATCTTATGTAAGGGACTTGAATGTCCTTGGAGTTTGATATCCATGAGGAGTCCTAGAACCAATCTTCTATGGGGATAACTGCATGTACTTTCAAAAACAATGGTGGGACAAGGTTAGAATAGACATTCCTATTTCAAAAGCAAGCAACAGGGAAGAAGAAAGGGGTAACAGGTCCCAAGAAAGCCCAAAACCCAAAACCCAAAATAGAGAATGATATTGAGTCTTAAAGCTGGAGAATAATTGCCTTTGACTCCATGTTCAAAATCCTGGGTACACTGGAATGGAGGTTGGACCCCCCAAGGTGTCAGGCAGCCCACCCCTATGGTTTTTCTGGGCTCAGTCCACCCAGCAGCTCTCATGGGTTGGCGTCTTGTGCTTGTAGGCCACCATGCTGGTGCCCCTCCAGTTTGGTGACCTTTGAAATGGCTGTCCATGACATCTTTTGAAATGTAAGTGGAGGAAGTCATGCACCCATAGTTCTTGCATTCTGTGCACCTGCAATATTTGTACCACATAGACACCACCAAGGCTTACCACTTGCACCCTCCAGAGTGAGTGGGAGGCCAGGCCACACCTGGGCCCACTTGAGCCATGGCTGGCACAGTTAAGGGGCACTGCACTGAAATGCAGTGAGCATAACCCCAAGGTGGTCCTGCGCAGTGAGCCCATGGAGTGCCCCAGGCTTATTCCCAAACCATTCTGCCCTCCTAGATCTCTGGGCCAGCAATGGGAGGAACAGCTCCAAAGATCTCTAAAATGCCTTTGGGATCTTTCTCCCACAGCCTTGACAGATGGTACCTGGCTCCCTTTCATCCACACTAACTGCTTTAGGTGGCCTGACCACACTTTTGGTGTGCTCTCCTCAAGACGCCTGTTCCTTCTTTCCAAGGCCAGGCAGCAAATTTTCCAAGTCTTTGTTTTGCTTCTCTTTTCATCATAAATTTCACCTTTAAGTCACTTCTTTGCTCTCACATATCACTATATATGCAGTTTAAACAGCCACACAGCAGCCTGGAGCTTTGCTGCTTATATATTTCTTCTGCCTGACATCCTAGTGTATTGCCTCTACATTCTTCATTCCATAAAGTCCTAGGACATGGACACAAGTCTACCACGTTTTTTGTAACTATATAACAAGGATGGCCTTTACCCCAGTTTCCAATACTTTGTTCCTCATTTCTATCTGAGACCTCATCAGAATGACGTTTACTGTCCACATTTCTATCAACATTCTGGTCACAACCACTTAACCAAAGTCTAAGAAGATTCAGACTTTCCCTGCAGCTCTCCTCTTCTTCTGGTCCCTCACTAGATCACCCTTAATGCCTTGCCCACAGCAATACAAGTTGTTTCTAGCCTGCTCCTCCAAATTATTCCAGCCTCTACCAATGTCCCACTTCCAAAGCTGCTTCCATATTTTCAAGTACTTGTTACAGCAGCAGCCCTGTTTCTCAGTACCCATTTTCCATCTTAGTCCATTTCCATCTGCCATAATATAACAGAATACCAGAGTGGGTGATTTATAAAGAAAAGAGATTTATTTGGCTCAGGGTTCTGGAGGCAAGGAAGTTCAAGGGCAAGCCTCCAGCATGTGTTTGTTCATCTGGGGAGGGCCTGGCTGCTAGATCATAACATGGCCAAAGGGCATCATATGGAGAGAGCACACATGAGAGAGAGGTAAAGGGGGGCTGAACTCTCTTTTTATTATAGCAAACTCACTCCCATGAAAATGGCCTGAATCCATTCATGAGGGTATACCCATGATATCATGATCTCTCAAAGATCCCATCTCTCAAGACTGTTGCCCTGGGGATTCAATTTCCAACACATAAATTTTGGAGGACACATTCAGACCATATCAGAGGTTAAAGAGGTTAAATAACTTATCCAAAGTCACAATCAGTAAGTGACCTGGTCAGGATTCAAACCCAAGTGGACTTGGGCTGTTTCCTTCCCTTGATAATGCTACCTAGCATATGGTGGGCCACATAGCAAGCACTCAGTGGCAGAATATACATGACTTTCCAAAGCATGGACTCCTGTGTCCCCCTCAACAACCTTGAGGGGTGCTCTTCATGTATAGCAGCAGTTTTCAAGCTGTAATCACTGACTAGCTATAACAGCATCACCTGGAAACTTACTAGGAATGAAAACTTATTTTGACTGAACTGCTCACTGGCTCCCAGCAATCAAAGTTTCAACAAACTTTCTAGGTGATTCTGATGTAACTATTGGACAACTTTTGATGTCCGACTTCACAGACCAGATAACATTGAGGAAAGCTGTAAAAGATGGTGGTAACTGAGCAACTGTAATGGAGTAATTGGTAACTGGCAACTGAGGCTGGTGCCTAGGCTGCTGGGGATACTCTGTGTTGTAGCAGCTCACCAGGATCGAAAGCCTTAGTGGCCAGAGCCTTGGGGCAGAGGATGCGTCATCTGCACTGAACAGCAACTAACTCAATTAATCATCATGGTCAGAAGCACTTGCAACCCATAAAAATTCAATTTGGCACTGGGAGTGCAGCTGGGAGTCTTGCTTAGAATTGTCCCCCCCACCCCCAAATTAGATTTAGTGCTTTTTATTTCATGCTGAACTATATCAGGTTCTTATCAGCTTCCCTTCTGTCCCTGTAAGCCTCTCCTCCCTGCAGCGATGGAGCAATTTGCATGTAGCCTTCCCTGTCCTCTTTCCTGACGGTTCCTGGGAAGGGCTAGAGCCTCCTCCCGAAGCTCCTCTCTAAGTCTTTACATAAACAGAGGAAGCTAGAACCTCTCTCTCGTGGGCCCGTAGCTTTTCCTAAGTGAATGCTACATAAACACCCTTTTAGAGGTCAAAAAAAAAAAAAGATAGCCAAAGGGTAGTCTTGAGGATGACGAGTTGAAGGGAGAAGAACGTGGGCATGGTAATGGTGCACACTAATATTGTACATAGTGCAAAGCATTTCCACCTCGTATGTCATTTATTCATCCAATTTTCCTTGAACTAGATAGTATTTTGATGCTCATTTTAGCACTCAGAAAAGCAAGGCTTAGACAGTTTAAGGCATTTGTTCAAGCTTTCACAGACAATCAAAGGAGCTGAAACAAAAACCTGAATCCTTGGACTGGAAATTGTTAATCATTCTACTACACAACCAGGTATGTGACCTCTCCATAGCCCTTTCATCCTTTCCCACCCTCCCCTTTCTCAGACTGCTTCTCTGAGGGACCGTACACCTACTTGGGCTTGATTCGCAGGTGTGGACATGGGAAGTCATTCTACAAAGGAAGCATATTGTCCCTGTGTGACACTGAGAGAAAGCACCCATGGCTCACCTCCTCCTGCCAGGCCCTAAGCAGGGGACTGAGGTCACTTACCCAGCTGCCACTTGGGGGAGCACATAGTCTGCATCATCCAGATGGGCAATGTGGGCTCCAGGATGGCAACTCCCATGTTGGCAAAGCATATGGACCCTGGGGAGATTGTTCTGTGAGCAGCCATGGCTGTCTGAAGCCCAGACACCCCTGGTTCAATAGGAGGTCATCACCAGCTTACCTGCAGCCACCAGGATGTAAGGGTCTTTGAGAAGCGTAAAGAGCGGAGTCCCCTTGGCACTCTGAGAACATGGATGAAAAAAATAATGCCCATTTGTACAGTGTAGGTATCTCTCCTATTTTCACAGAATCCGAGAAGGTGCAATTAGGGGCTTAGAGACCATCTACGGCAGCTCCTTTACTGCAGAGACCAGGAAACCCAGTCCAGGGAGAGAAAGTGACTTGCTTGATGCCACAAAGGGAGCTGGAGGCAGGGCCCCTGTGTACAAGGTAGGCACTGCAGCAGTCACAGATAAAGAAGCAGCATATTCCAGCCATGATTCCTGCCTTCACATGACCATCAACCAGGTCAGAGTGGATTGCACGGATGCAAGGCCAGGGTTGGACAATAGGTGTCTGGCTTCCTGGTTTCCACTAGATCTCCCTGGCACTAATTTTGTCCCGGGACAACCACAGGCAGTGCACTGAATCTCAAAAACGAGCATAGAGGCTGTAACTCAAAAAGCCTCTCAAGATTTCTGAATTCTTTATTCTGATCATTTTGAGCCACCCTGCATTAAGGTAGAAGAAGCGGGTTACAATTCTACCCTAAACATCCAGGTCACACTCTCATCTAAACTTCGTCGCCCCACCCTCCTTCCATGCATCCCAGCAGTCCCTCAGCCATCATTATTACCTTTGCCTAAACTACAGGCCCTTCTCTTCTCCATAGTTCCACGTTCTACCCACTCTCTAAGGTCAAGCCTAAACGGCTCCTTCTTTTCCAGACTATTCCCCAACTCAGTAGCCAGGACTTCTCCCTCTTTCAAACACCCTGAATGCTATGTCCTAATCCTTTATGGTGTTTCCTACATTCTCTCTTGTAACAGATTTGATCATTTTGGTATGATAAACCTCTCTGCATACACACAATAGTGGATTGAGAAATTTAGAGATTCTAAAACTAAAAAAATCATGCTCTCACCCCATTATAATTCAAAGTAAAGAAACTGATATAAATCATTAGCATATACATTAAAAATCCAATAAACCCTTTCATCCAACAGTCCCACTTCTAGGAATTGACTCTAAAGATTAATACCAAGATTATAAAAATGCACAGATGCAAATTACAGTGCTATATGTCACTGCAAAATACTGAAAACTACCTAAACATAAGACACGGAATAAAATATGGTGCACATACAATTGTGTACCATTGTGTGCACACACACAATTTTGTGTGTATGTATAGACCATACAGCTGGAAAATAATGAGAAAGGATTCTATGAACTAATAGAGTAATTTTTATAACATATTACTGAGAGAAAAAAAGGAGAAAGCAAAAAAAATACAAGTGTGCTGCCTTTCATGTAACAAAGGAAAAATAAGAATACACATAAACTATTTGTTTTGCGAAAAAAGCACAAAGATGCAGGAAAGGAATAGCTATTCCTTTTTTGTTGTTGTTGTTTGTTTGTTTGACACAGAGTCTTTGTCACCCAGGCTGGAGTGCAGTGGCACGACCTTGGCTTACTGCAACCTCCACCTTCTGGGTTCAAGGAATTCTCCTGCCTCAGCCTCCAGAGTAGCTGAGATTACAAGCATGCACCACAACACCCAGCTAATTTTTTTGTACTTTTAGTAGAGACAGGGTTTCTCCATGTTGGCCAGGCTGGTCTCAAACTCCTGGTCTCAAGTGATCCGCCTGCCTTGGAAGAATGGCTATTCCTTACAGCAAAGAGCCAACTGATGATTTGGAGGAATTGGTGAACTACAAAAATCAGCATTTTGTAAACATTAAAGATTGGTTCAGTCAAGAATCATCAATGGATAACAAATCTAGGCAGAGAGGAAGTTTAAGGAGGAGTAGGAGATTTATATGATTTGACAGTGTCTCCCACAGGGTATTTATTAGTTACAAGGTGAAAAAATAATAACTACACAAGAGACCTGGGCAACACCTTGGCCCATTGATCAAAACGGACATCACCACCGAGAGGTGAACAGGCACTGTATACCTCCAGACGTGACACTCAGAAGGCCACAGTATGAAGAGGAAGCATCAGACAAACCAAATTTAGGAATACCCTATAGATAATTGTGGTCTTCATATATGTCAATGTCATGCAAGATAAAGGCTGAGAACTTTTCCAGATTAAAAGAGACTAGAGAGACGTGATGCATGAATGTATTACGCAATCCTGGATCAGGCCCTGCACTAGAGACTAAAAACAAAAAGCTCCCATGAAAGACATTGTTGGGATAATTGACACAATCAGAGTAGGCACTGCAAATAAGTATTGCATCAACGTTAAATTGCCTGCATTTGATAGCTCTATTGTCATTACATAAGGAAATAATCCTGTTCTTAGGGAAAACTCTCTAAAGTATCAAGTGGTAAGGGAATGATATAATCAATTTATTGTCAACTGGCTCAAAAAATTAGTAGTAATAATGTTTGTTTGTTAGAAAGAGAAAGAATGGGCAATGGTTCATGCCATATATGTATATATTCATATATATCTGGAGATATCCAAATATATATACAAACACATATATAATTATTCAGATGTATCTGGAGATCTCCATATATATATATATATATATATATATATATATATATATATATTCTGTATGGCTTCTTTGATTCTTCAAAAGACTCTTCAACCATCTTTGTCCAACATCAAGCCAAATACCTCACTATCCCCTACTCTCCCCGAAATGTAACCCTGTCCTGGAATTCAGACACAGTTCTCACTTTCCCTGACTCTGTTCCTCTTCGCTTTTCTTCTGATGGCTTGGCAGGCATGCCTGGGCTCCTGTGTTCACCCATCCTGTATATCTGTTAGCAATGGAGCTTTGTGTCTGCTTACCTCAGGAGAGACTTTGGAAGGCTGTAGGATGCAAAGCTGGAGTGCTAAGAAAGAAAGAAGGTGAGACAGTTCAGTGTGTCTACTGATTAGCTGAGGGCTCCAGTAACAGCTACAGTGCTATCAAACTGTTACGTAAAAATTTAACTCCCTAAGCTTCTTATCTCTTTTCCACAATGGGGCAGCCCTTGATCCATCAAAACATGTCCACACCACCCATTCTTACTCAAGACAGACACCACAGCATCATGCATTCCGAACCTGACCTGGGCTATCAGCTGCTGGAGGCTCTAATGGTAACTCACCTCCATCCAGTAGCGCCAGGAAGGCCAGGATGAGGAACGGCGCAGACTTCCCAACAAACTCATACATTACACTTCCAAAGGGTGCTCCTACTGGAAAGGCAAAGCAGACACAGATTCCAGAGGTGAGGGTGAGTCCCATCGAGTGAGAATTGTCCACATTTACCCCATGAGCATTTGTAGAACGCCTAACAGGGGCTAAGCTACACCTGAGGCTTTGGGAATTCAGAGATGGAGACATGACCCCTGTTCTCAGTGGAAGTGTGTGTGTGTGTGTGTGTGTGTGTGTGTGTGTGTGTGTGTTTGCGTGTGTAGGGGGGACCCAAATAATTAAGCATGGTGAAAATTTGACAGTTAAATATTGCATGCAGTGAAAGCTCAGTAGGTGTTATAGAAAGTCTAGGCAGCCACGAGGGCTTTGCCAAGTGCAGAGTACCTGGAGGGGAAGAAGCTTGTGTGAAGAACACAGAGGTGTTAGAAAAAAGTATGTTGCTGAAGAAGAAAAAGAAGAAAGTGAGTGTTACCAGACTATGAGTATTTGAGACGAGAAAGGTAGAGCCTTGCATAGGCAGGAGCCTTCTATATGCAGACGAGTCATCTACTTGGCCTTGCGGCCTATGGAGAAATATCAAGGGAGAAACACCACCTGCTCTGGGCTCAGGAAGATTCTTCAGCAGCATCATGGTGGAAGGAGGGAACATAAAAGAGGGAAGCTGCTGCCAAATTCTAACCTGGAAGTGACAAGGAGCCCGGATTAACTGTCGAGGATCTAACAAGCTTGTTCCTTTGGGAGCTTATTCATTTGGGACATGATAAAGGAGTCCAAAATGCACCAGTTTTAGATTGGCCATTTCAGTTGATGGATACTAACAAATAACAGGGATTCTGTTTCCTCTGCTCCCCATGGGGCTTGAGGGTGGGGCATAGGCCAGGAAAGAGATTACAGGTGTTGTCAATGAGCTTGTAAGCTCCTAGAGGGCAGGAACTATGCCTGGGGCTTCCCACCCTACTGTGCTGGCACTGTGTTTGGTGTGTAATACGTGAAAGTATGCAGCTTGTCAGTTAAGTAGTATGAGGGATGAGCCTCAAAGAAAGGGTAATTTTATGGTTTGGAGCTTGTTTCTGAGCCCAGAAAAATCTGAGTCTGTATCCTGGCTCCTGCATGTCCTGGCTGTGTGACTTTGGATGGCTATTTCACCATTCTAATTTTCATCTCTATAATGGGGACAATCATTCTCCTTTTGTTTGTGGTGGTGAGGAATAAGAGATTATGCTTGTAATGGATTTAGCAAAGCATCTGACAACCGCCAGGCTCTGGCAGTGTGTGCGTGGGAACGAAGGCAAGACAGCAGCCTCTAACACGAGGATGCTCACTTCCTCCAGCAGGCTGGGCTTCTGGACCTTTCCCCGGCCCTTATGTGTTCCCAGCTTCTTACAGAGAAGGAAATTTCACCTTTTCTCAGTGATATTTTTGAAGGAGTTGAAATAGGATAGGGCCAATGAGGGAAGGAAAATATTCGTCTTCCACACCTCGGGAACATTGGCTTCCTGGAGTTCCATCCTCCTTGGGTGCCACTTACCCAGCACCCCCAGGGCCAGGCCCCCCAGTGCGATTCCCATGGCCCGTCCTCTCTCATAGTCGTCAGTGTAGACACTGGCCAGCATCCCAAGACCTGCACAAAGAGTGACAGATGCAGCTGACCCCTGGGGGTCCTGTCTGCCTCTCAGAGTCCTTGGTCCTACCCTGTTACCTCTTCAGTGACAATCTTAGCTAGAGTTTCAGTTCCAGGGGTTTTACAAAACTTAACCGATAATATTTTTTAAGTACTTCTCTTCCTAGTCTTCCAAAACCCCACATTGTTCATTGCTGTTTAAGATGCCGTTGAAAGTGCAAGGCCCCTGGGAAGGATAACACAGAAAATCCATTGTCTGATAATACCACGTTTCACAGCCTTTTCTCATTTCCTAGCACCTTTCCCTGAATGAGGGGTTACAGAGCAGGTCAGGGAAAGGAAAACCTAGGAAGACAGAGACCGTTCTATCTAGTGGGGGTGCCCAGGGAAGAGCAAGAAAGCACTGGAGACCTGGAAGAGAGTGTGGGCTGGTGCTGTACAGCAGCTGGACTCTCAGGCCTTTGTAGTCATGGTAAAATGGCATAAAATACCAACTTCACAGGATTGCATTAGATACTGTATTCAGCTATACTTTGAAAACTGTGCTGGTATTACCAGTAGTATTAACATGATTATTCCTATAAAGTACTAAGCGGAAGACAGAAAAAGGACCCTTGAGTGTCACTAAATAAAAGCCTGGCCTTCATGGTTTTACTGCAGGTTCTGACCTGAGCTACCTGCATCAGAATCTTAGAACAGGGATTTAAGTCAGGCTCAGGGTTCTATGGACCCTGACAGCAATTCTATAATTCCTTTGTTTCTTTTCTCTCTCCCCACCCCCCCCTTTTTTTTTTAAAGTAAAGGCTCTAGCTCTGTTACCCAGGCTGAGGTGGAGTAGCACAATCATGGCTCACCGCAGCCTCAACCGCCCAGGCTTAAGCCATCTCCCACTTTAGCCTCCCAAGTGGCTGGGACCACAGGAGCACACCACCATGCCTGGCTAACTCATTTTTATTTTTTATAGAGATCAGGCTCTCACTATGTTGCCCAGGTTGGCTTTAAACTCCTAGAGTCAAGTTGTTCTCCTGGCTTGGCCTCCCAAAGTGCAGGGATTACAGGTATGAGCCACTGTGCCCAGACCAATTCCCTTATTTCTGAATCACAATTTCTACCTATACAGATGAGGTTTTCCTTAATTTCTTCATATAAATATAGGGTCTGCGGTAGTAAGAGATGTTTGTATGTGTGTGTGTGCATGCGTGTGTGCATGTGTGTGCATAATGAAGTTGTCAATGTTACCTGCAACAGATGAAAAAGAAGATCCAATGCCTTGAAGGGTTCGAGCCACAAAGAGTAGAGTATAGGTTCCAGAAAAAGCAAACACTGGATAAAAAGAATAGCAAGATAACGGCAGTTAGCAAATTGCCTTTGCTTCCCCTGCTGCCAGGGAACATGCTTATGATACTGCAGATATGAGTCGTGATGCAGACGTTTTTAATAAAGCATGATGACTGTTCCCTGTTTTTTGAGTTGTCTTTCTAATTTCCCACTCCTCAATCAGAACCGCTTTTTAAATGGCAAGAAAGCTGAGAAACCACAAAAGTATAAACCAATTCACCACACAGCAGATGGAAGGCTGAGTCTCTGCATCTCTTGCCAAGAGCCCAACATTCTGTCCACAGAAATCAGGGATGTCCATGAAGCACAGTGTCCTGGGCTGGAAACTGGTTCTTAGACCATACTCCTGGATTCTACATGTGCAACACCCAGGTCTGGTCTTTACCATTGCTGGGTCCCATAGGGTCATCTGGAGTACAGTGACAATAAGTAGGTGCTTTGAAGACTATAGGAATCGGGTAGAAAATACTATCCTGTGATACAATCAGATCCTTCTTTTTATCTTATACTGAAAGATCTTTTAATCAGACAGAATCAGCATTTATTAAGTTCATTTATTGAACATGCAGCTATGCTAGACTCTATAGCAAATGCAAAATAAAAATAACATTTAGTTCACGCCCTTGAAGAGGGTCAGTCTATTGAAGATGAACACACATGAAACTGAGAACCAACAGAATATGTTATCAAAAACTAAATCAGAGGGTGCTGGTGGTCAGGGTAGTTAAGTCCAGACATGCCTCAACCCCAATCCCAGAACAACATCTCCTAGAGTAAGAATAATCTCCTTGAAGTGTCTGAATCAGAAGAACTTTATTCCCTTTGCCCATTCAACAGATGTCTTCAGCTGTGTTTATAATCCTCTCCCATTATTTCCCGACAGACATGATCACACTGAACTACTCCTTGTCTCACAAAGATGCACAGTCTTGGTCTCCCTTTCCTGGCCACCAGCGTCTTATCTCAGGCTTTGTTATTTCCAGTCTCTTCAGTCTAGTCTTCCAAAGTTCTTTGAGAACAGAGTGACCCACTCATCTTGGTTTACCCAGAACCTCCTTGTTTTTAAAACTGAAAGTCAAAAAAACCCCACAGGAACAGAAAGCCTTACATGCCGGGAAGCCCCTCACTAGAGTGTGGATATGAGCTGTGTGTTCCCACCAAATTTCATGTTGAAATTTGATCCCCATGCCAGACACAGTGGCTCATGCCTATAATCCCAGCACTTTGGGAGACTGAGGAGGGTGGATCACCTGAAATCGGGAGTTCAAGACCAGCCTGACCGACATGGAGGAAACGCCTCTCTACTAAAATACAAAATCAGCCAGGTGTGGTGGTTCATGCCTGTAATACTAGCAACTAGGGAGGCTGAGGCAGGAGAATTCCCTTGAACCCGGGAGGTGGGGATTCTGGTAGGCCAAGATTTTGCCACTGGCCATTACACTCCAGCCTGGGCAATAAGAGTGAAACTCCATCTCAAGAAAAAGAAAAGAAAAGAAATTTGATCCCCAGTGTTAGAGGTGGGGTCCAGTGAAAGGTTTTTGTGTTATGGAGGTGAATTCCTCATCAATAGTTCAACATCCTCCCTTAGGGGGTGAATGAGCTCTCACTCTACAGTTCTCTCAAGAGCTGGTGGTTAAAAAAAAAAAAAAAAAAAAGCCAGGCAGTTCCCTCTGCTTTCTATTGCTTCTTCTCTCATCTCTGCACAACTAGCTACCCTTTACCTTCCACCATGAGTGAAAGCTTCCTGAGGCCAGCACCAGAAGCAGATGCTGGCACCATGCTTCTTGTAGAGCCTGCAGAACCATGAGCCAACCAACCTCTTCCTAATACAAATGACCAAGCCTCAGGTACTCCTTTATAGAAATGCTAAATGGACTAAGATACCCCTCAATTCCAGGCAAACCAGGAGAACTGGTCATTCTATTTAGGAAAACAAAGCTTTTTTTTTTTCCACTTTGCACCCTTTACATGGGCCACCATTTCACTTTTGATTACATTAGGCATGGCTTCTAGTTGGGGGTTGGAGGGGTTAAGGGTAGTAATGGGCAACAACAATCTCTTTCAAGTATTTTTTAAAACACTGGACAATGCTACAAGGATACCCTAAACATCAAATGTATTTTTTTGTCGTTGTTGTTAGAATTAGGCCAACTCAGTATAGCAACACTGCTATCTTATGGAAATAATAATTATTTAATATATACAGTGTGGTAGATAAGAAAAGCTTTTAAACCATGAATTCTTAGCAGAGAATCAGTCAAGGGTCTCATGCTAGAAAGTCTGAGATCCACTAGCACATGGCATTCTCTTACTTCTCAGTGTATGCCCCCAGGCAACCATCATAAACTTCTGATACCTGGAATCACGTCGTTTCATTCTTTATGTGACTGTAGTCATCTGGGCATTACACACACACTCCATAAAGTTTTATGGAATAAATGTTAATCCTCATTTGATTAAATAGGGCATCTTATTATTTTTAAATTTGCTAACTAGCATAGGCTGAGCTTCTAGAAGTTCCATGAATGGTGCTAAGTTGAATTTCTTCAAGTCGGCTAAAATTTCACAAATAAGATGCAGTTCTTAGAGAGAATCTCACATCTCAACTTCTTGCATTTTGCAGACTTCCAGCCCAGAATGCAATCAATTCTTGTTAAATATTGGGTTGATAGGAATCAAGTCCTATGCTGGGAAAGAAGAAAAGTTGAAGAGGAGGAAGAAAGAAAGTAGGTAAGTAACAGAAAGGTAATAAGAAAAACGTGAGGGAGAAAGAGGATCAGCAGAGCCATCAGAAACCAAGGCTGGATCCATAGGCTGCCTTCCCCCTCCTTCACCTCCAAATGCTAACCCCTTTTCATTCCTTCTTCCCTTGCTTCTCAGCGTCAATTTCCAGACTTATTTTTCTCATGTACTGTTTTTATTCCATCTCCATTTTATTAGAAACATTTAGCTGATCCTGGATAGACTATTTGTCTTTCCCTCTCTTGTTTCTTTAGCAAATTTACTTTTCTCAGCTTAACCTTTAAAGTCCTTACCTGAAAAGCAGTAGGCTTTTTGGAATTTTCCAGATGTTATTGTCTAATTTCCATTTTTTTTTGTTAGTTGCCCTTTACGGTGGCATATCAAAATAATATCATTTCTTCTTATAGATGGAAAATTTGTATTAAACTTGCTCAAGGGATTACTGATACATACATAACACACACACATACACACGCACCATAGCACCCATATGCAAACAGCTTTCATGATGTCCAGCTGAAGTAAATATCTGTTCTTCTATAGCAGAATAGACCAATTCCAACTAGACTGTTTTAGTCCACATACCAAAAATAGCAGAACATTTAAATCAATATTCAAGTCTGCTTAGTCAGATGACTAATTACTTGCCTTTTTTTTTTTTTTTTTTTTCCCAGACAGAGTCGTGCTGTGGCCCAGGCTGGAATGCATCGGTGTGATCTCAGCCCACTGTAACCTCCGCCTCCCGGGCTCAAGCAATTCTCCTGCCTCAGGCTCCTGAGTAGCTGGGACTACAGGCATGTGTCACCACGCCCAGTGAATTTTTGTACTTTCAGTAGAGATGGGGTTTCCCCAAGGTGGCCAGGCTGGTCTCAAACTCTGACCTTAAGTGATCCACCTACCTTGGCCTCCCAAAGTGCTGGGATTACTGGCGTGAGCCACCACACCCTGCGGAGATGCCTAATTACTTTCGAGGCTACCCTGCTATCTATACCACATTCACTTGATAAAATCAATGGTAATCAGTGAAGGGAAGAAAAGAGGAAGCAAATTACTTACTAACTGTGGAGAGAAACATGATAACAAAGCCAGCAAACATGGGGATATGATATCCGATCCTAAAAGGGAATTGAAAAAAAAAAAAGAAACATTTCCAACAGTCACTCTTACACTTGGACGACGTTTTTAAATGTAAGTGGGAGCAGAAATGCAGCTATTTGGGTGCATGGTAAAACATGGCTCTGAATGTAGTGTGGAGATGAAATAGAACACGTGAATGAGTACTAGCAAATAAACAAACATGCACATATGACCATAGATCAGGACCAATATTCTCATCTCCAGAAAGGATAGCCTAGGCAGAGTGCATATCTCTTGAAAACATCAGAATAATCTTAAATACAACTACTGGGAAGCCAGTGCTCTAGATTACAACAGGGCTGACACATTCCCACCCTCCTCCCATTCAAGCCATGCTCCGGGTCACTGATAGAACATCACAGTACACTGCTGTTCACTGGTTCTCCTCTCAGTGCTCAATATCACAAAGAAAATCTGAGCCCATGACAGTTCATCAGTAACATGTTATTATTTGAGTAATGAGCTTTCCAAAGAGCTAACTCCCCCGGGGAACCAGAGAAGTGAGTATTTCTTCTTTTTCACTTCCAACCCCCTTTTTATACTTTTCTAGTCCTCCCACTCCTGAGTACTCCGTGGAGCCCTGCGCCCAGTGAGATACCTGTTGGTGAGAGGGCCCACGAATGGGTTGACCACAAGTTGCATCACAGCCTTTGAAGCAAACAGAACCCCGACCCGGGTATTCTCTTCCTCCAGGAATTCTGTGCCTTGCAAGCAGTTGTTTTTATGAGCTGAGATGGCTTCAGTGGCCAGAGGGGGAACGGTGCTGGCAGTGCCATTCACCCATGCTGTGGAATTGGGCACGCTTTCTTCAACAGCCATGGTGTTGTTGTCAAAGAAGGAGAAGATGGTGGAAAAGGCAGGAGAGGTGAGGGCATGCAGGGAACTTCCCGCATGACCGAGGTGCAGAGAAGAGTTGACTTCTTTGAACTCCATGGCATATAGGAAGGTTGGCACAATTGGCACTGAAAGTCAAGGAGGACAGGTAATGGGAGCTAAGGAAAGATGTCATCTTACCACTGAAAGTCAAAGAGATCAGGTGTTGGGGGCTAAGGACAGATGTCATCCTACTACTACGTGGTCCAGGGGCACTATGATGAGGTTCGGCCTTATGCCCAAGGATGGTGTCTAAAGTGGCATGTGCCCTTTAGACAAACCCTACTAAAAGACTGTGCCTGCCCAAGTTATCTTATTAGCTAAAGTAGCTAAATTCTGACCTTATACAGTTAGTCCTCACTGTTCATGGATTCCACATAGGAATCTCCTACTCACTTAGATTGACATGTAACCACCCAAACCAACACACACTAAGCTACCACGACATTTCACCGACATGTCCAACTCTCACACAGACATGGCCAGAGGAGGGGGATGGGAGGAGGCAGGGCAGGGTGGTCAGAGGAGCCTCAACTCTGGGACCACTGGACAGGGCTTGAATCTCAACTCTGGCACCTCTTAGTGGAGAGGCCTTGGGCAAGTCACTTAACATTTCTGAAATTCTTTTTCTCTTTATAAAAAAAATATGATTTACCAGGATGTTTCAGAGTTAAGATTATAATCGTGTGTGTGTGTGTGTGTGTGTGTGTGTGTGTGTGTGTGTGTGTTTCCCCTGGGGGCAATGATTCAGTATTCACTAATCCACTGTTTGCAGCAACTTTATAGAGCATAACTGTAATGACAGAACCATGAATAATGAGAAGTGATTGTACTGGATTAACAACTTGTCTCAGATAGATCCTTATTTAAAAACATATATTTGGCCAGGTGTGGTGGCTCACACCTGTAATCCCAGCACTTTGGGTGGCCGAGGCAGGCGGATCACAAGGTTAGGAGTTCAAGACCAGCCTGGCCAATATGATGAAACCCCATCTCTACTAAAAGTACAAAAATTAGCTGGACATGGTGGCAGGAGCCTATAGTCCCAGCTACTCGGGAGGCTGAGGCAGAAGAATCGCTTGAACCTGGGAGGTAGAGGTTGCAGTGAGCCAAGATCACAGCACTGCACTCCAGCCTGGGCAACAGAGGAAGACTCCCTCTCAAACAAAACAAAAAACAAACAAAAAACACACATATTTTACCCAAGAGGGGAAACCTCTTAGTACCCATTTATACGCAGGTATAACTTAATGTAATGATTAGAAGAGTATCAACTAAAAAAAGCAGGATTCCAAAGGAAAGAACCACATAGAAGGTAAGGTCTTGATAAGAAATCAGGTATCCAAATAAAATTTGCTGTTTTTACAGAGCGGAGGCCGGAAAGGCACTGCCTTGAGAAGATGCTGTCCCAGAGGCACTTGGAGTCATTAGCACCTTGGGAAGACAGTTTGGGGAGGAAGAAAAGCAGTTCTGGCTCCAGACCATCCTCTTCTCCAGTCAGACCCTCTCTGGACCCCCTTCTCTTTACCTCTGGAGTCTTTTAGCTATGTTTGATAAACTTCAGACTCCATTTTCTGCCTTTTTTTTTTTCCAGTCCTCAACAACCTCTGTATGTTTTTGAGCATAAAAAGGAAAATTCTCAGATGCATTCACTGTTGAAATCAAGCAGGATGTACGCTGCCTCCCAAACAAATTAACCCTCAGCACAAAGACCCCCAAACGTACCCACCACAGTAAGCAGCATGTTGTCCAGGAGCAGAGCGACAAATACCACTACCAGCACCAGCTGCCGAGACTCTCTCCCCTCCTTCAGCAACCCCTGGGAAGCGCCCAGAACAGTCCGGAGCATGATGAGGGCTGGGCTGGGGCAGTCTTCCTCTGCAGGCTCTCAGGGAAGGTCCTGTGACAGCTACAGGTCTCCTGCAGCCTTTATAGAAGAGGGGAGGGAGTCTGCCCAAACGAATGAAACTCACTATTAAAACGAAAAGTGTGAAGGGTTGCAAGTAGTAGGATAATATTTGGAAACATCTCCATGTCTGTATCACTGTTCACTTCTTACACATCTCAGTAACTCTACCTGGTTCCCAGATGCCTTCTAGGTGAGCATTGCTTACTAGCTATTTATGTCCAGGTTCTGGATTTATATCGAGACATTAATTTCCTTGAAATCAACCTGTAATTCATTAAATTCTCTTGAAATTAATGCCTTGATATAAATCCAGACATAAATAGTTGCTCTACAGATGACTTAACCCTGTGTTTTTCAAACATCTGATATTTACTTGCCTATCACCTTGACGGTTTATGTCACATCTGAGGACCACCTGTACTACCATTTACTTCATCGTTTCTTCTAAATACATTCTCTTAAAATATTGGGATACTGCCAGGCATGGTGGCATGTGCTGGAGTCTCAGTTACTTGGGAGGCTGAAGTGAGAGGATATCTTGAGCCCAGGAGTTTGAGTCCAGCCTGGACAACATTGCAAGACCCCATCTCTCAAAAAAATTTTAAAGCCAACATTAATATTGATATCATGCTTTAAAAAGTAATTTTATGTGGCATGCAAAAAAAGTATGGTCTATGTTCTAGGTGCTACCCCAAAATATTTCACGTGGCACAGTGTCACCTGGGCTGCCCACTGAGAAACACTGGCCTACACCAACCTTCATCTCACAGATGAGAAACCTGAGCCTCTGGAGGTTAGATTTGTTTGGGGTTTCACAATTAGAGTCAAACCAGAATAAAACCCCAAACTTTTCAATTTGCAGGCTTATCCTCTACCATTTCCCCTTGCCCTGTGGTTCTAGAAGCACTCTCATTCTTTTGTTTGAGCTATAAACCCCTGCTCAGAAAGATGCCTTAGTCTGTGAAAATAAAATACTGATTTTCATGGTTAGTTTTCTATTTGGGATTTTATATCATTAGTCAGCATTAAGTCACAGTACCTTCAAGTAATAAGAGTTTCCAGGAAGAATTTCATTTTCTTTGACATGGTTTCTGTTGTGGTATAAACAATACCAGTCATTTAAATTTTAAAATAGATTACCATCATGAAATCTGTCAAGCCCTAAAAATCATATACTCTTTGACTTAGCAACTGTACTTCAAGGAACCTATCCTAAATTTAAAAAAAAAAAATGATCAGAGGTACAGCCAAAGATTTATGCTCAAAATGATCAATTGCTGAATAATTTTTATTAGTGAAAAAAAGTCAAACATGTTAATGGTAGATTATTAAACAGCTCTTAAAAATTTTATTTTCAAATAATTTTAATGATGTAGAAAATACTATTACTATAATGTTAAGTAAAAAAGGGAACTTAAACTGTATTTACAGCTTGAACTCAATTGTCTAAAAATAAATATATGGGCACATTTTTGAGAGAGTAGAAGGATACCCAAATGCCAGTTATTTATAATCAATGACTTTAGTTATCTTCTGTGTATTTCTAAATATTATATAATGAGCTACTTTTATAATTAAAGTAAATAATTTTAAATAATTATCAGTGGAGTTCAATAGTCAGCCTCAGATGTTGGGAGTATCTCAAGCACTGAGCTACTCTGTTCTAAGCCCAGGGCTAGAAGAACCCGCTCACTACTACGGATTAAAGTGACCAAAGTCCTAACTGAACCAATTATCAGTTAAGTTTTAACCAGTAAATACATGCAATTACTTAAGATCTTTCACTTCTCTGTATAAATTAGGTATTTCTGAATACAAATTGACTTGGCATATGTATGGATAAGAATAAAAGACAAACGAAGGAAAAGTAAAAGACATAGTGAATGAAGTAAATACTTCAAAGACAGAAAACACACACACACACACACACACACACACACACACCCCAAAATGCCAGAACAAAAACAAACAAAACCAATAATTTCCCAACAAATCAATAGTAAACTTTACTTAGCAGTCAAAATCCTCTGAGAGAGACACAAATGACAAGGAAAGATTAAATTAGTCCGGAGAGAGAAAAATCTTACCTTAGAGCCCATCTCGGTGTGAGGCACTCAGGGAGGTACTGGCAGCTGTTAGCAAGACAGCAGGGATGCCGTTCTCTGAATGTGGATGTGCTGATGGATTTATTGCCTCCTGTTATCTGAGGATGCTGTGTACATGTGCGTGTGTGTGCCCTTTGTCCACAAAGATTTAATTGCAACCTCCAACAGGTTTTATTCAGACCCTTAGCTCCCTGCGTCAAAGGCAGGAAGGCAGAGCTGGAGAGGATAAAGAGAGGGGAGATACTATCCTAAGCAAAGAGGCACTAGACTGCACTGTTTTACATCTGTGCTTATCTATCATCAAACTCTTTAACTCTTACCTGGGTCTGAACACACAAACTGGAAGCCAAGATGAAACCAGAGTGCATTTCCCGTTCCTTGCTACTTAGTCAAAGAGGCTCCATGTACCCCAATTAGCTTCCTGGAAAGAAACAATGCATGTTGTTCTCAAGCCATAAAAATCCAAGATCTATGGCCTCTGTAAAGGCTTAGACGGTGCAGTGTGTCTTCACATCTCAGGACTGGCTCAATGCCTGATACACGGTGGCAGCCAATAAATACTTCTTGTATGGACGGCTGGATAGTTGGCTACAGAAGAGAGTGCAGCTCATTGTAGGATCTTGAGAGACTCTATTGATCCCTATTATTCTGACATTAAATCATTGGTGGCTCAAAGAACATAAACAATTTATGAAACAGCAAATACAATTCATGAGCAAGAGCAGCGCAGAGGTTTCCTATTTGTGGAACTGGTGGGCTCTCCTAATTGTGGGAATTAACTAGGGGACTTTTGATTTAATGCTAAAAAAGGAAAGAGTTTTTATTTTTAACTTTTTTTTTCTTTTTGAAACACAGTCTCGCTCTGTCACCGAGGCTGAAGTGCAGTGGTATGATCTTGACTTACTGCAATCTCTGCCACCTGGATTCAAGCAACCCTCCCATCTCAGCCTCCTGAGTAGCTGGGATTACAGATGCATGCTACCATGCTCAGCTAATTTTTTGTATTTTTAGTGGAGACAGGGTTTCACCATGTTGGCCAGGCTGGTCTCGAACTCCTGACCTTAAGTGATCCTCCCGCCTCAGCCCACCAAAGTGCTGTGATTACAGGCATGAGCCACAGCTCCTGGCCTTGATGGAAAGAGTTTTAAAATGTAAACCTAGAGAGAGAAATAGGGAGAGGAAACAAAGACATCAGCAGAGTGTATTAGTTTCTATAGGTTGCTGCTGTAACAAATTACTACAAACTGGTGGCTTAAAACAACACGTATTTACTATCTTGCAGTTCTGGAGGTCCGAAGTGGAAAATACCTCATACTGGGTTAAAATGAAGGCATTGGCAGGGCTGCATTCCTTCTGGAGATTCTGGGGGAGG
>NW_016107435.1:3898927-3942220 GCF_001604975.1 Cebus imitator
TCTATGATTAGGAGGTGGACATCTCTGGAGTGCCATTGCCCCATTCCCTACAGGGAGCATGGCACACAGCCCCCCTTTACACACAGGCCCTGTGGCCTGAGCCTCTGTGGAAAGAGGGGGTTAGGGCCAAAAAATGAAGGAGCTGTGTTAATAAAGATATTGGCAAGACTCTGAGCATAAGGCAGCATCCCTTTTGCAGCCCAGGTGACAATTCCGCCACTGTGCATGCCCTCTACCCTAAGTACTAGAGCTCTAAGGGGCGACAGCCACCAGCAGAATACAGCTGTGCCACGTAGAGGGCGCTAGAGGCAGAGGGCTTGGGTAGAAAGGCCTCACAGGGAAGAAACGCTGTTCCAAGACACCACCTAACTGGGGATGCCGCCCAAAAATTGGGAAATCATGATTTGGGGAAACTAAGAACCTGGGAAAACAGGTATAGACCAAGAATCATCATTTGCTGGGCAATAATAATAACAGCAACAGTAACAGTAGCTATCATTTATGGATTACTTACTATTTGGGCATGTTTCTAATACATACCCATATCAAATAGATATATTTTTTCAGTTCATATATTATATTCATAATACATAGTAGTTCAAATATATATGTACATATATATACATATATATGTATATTTTATTTTTTTCAGTTTATTGTAACCATGCTGGTATTCACAGGCTGGCCAAGTCTGGGGTTTCCTCACAAATGCCCATCACTATTAATAAAGTGTTGTCCCCATTAAAAATGAATGAGCTCTCATATTCCTCCCTTTAATCACATAATGTAAAAAAGAAAAAAATGAAGCTGTGAGTAGAGTGGAATGGAAATTCACACACACTGTTAGTGTAGTTAGGCAAATACCATTCTTTTAGAAAGCAATGTGGCTTTCTATCTTTTGCCTTTTAAGTTATAAAATGTATGTTGCTTTTGACCCAGTAATTTGACTTACTAGGAATTTATCTAAAATGGTATGCTAAAATATGGGGGCAGGGAGGAAAATCATAGGTACAAAATTTTTATCATAGGATTTAGAGAAAAACTAGAAACATCTCATATGTCCAACTGTAGAAATTATTTAAGTCCATGAGCACAAAAGACTGTCATGTTGCCATTAAAACAGATTTTTTAAAAAGGTTATTATGAAGACTATGTATCAAGCTGCAAAAAATTATATATATAAATAAATATATAATCTATATTTATAGGTTACATATATAATAACATATACACACACAGTTATGGCAGAGGTTAAAAAGTAGAATATAAAACTCTATGTAAATTGGGGCCAGGTGCAGTGGCTCACATCTGTAATCCCAGAACTTTGGGAGGCCAAGGCAGGTGGATCCCTTGAGGTCAGGAGTTCAAGACCAGCCTGGCCAACATGGCAAAACCTTGTCTCTACTAAAAATAAAAAATATTAGCCAGGTGTGGTGCCATATACCTGTTGTCCTAACTACTTGGGGGGCTGAGGCACAAGAATCACTTGAACCTGGAAGGCAGAGGTTATAGTAAGCTGCGATTGTGCCACTGCACTCTAGCCTGGGTGATAGAGTCAGACTCTGTCTTAAAAAGCAAACAAAGGAAAAAAAGCCCTTTATGGAAATTCACAGTAGCATTATGCACAATAGCTAAAAGGTGAAAGCAACCCAGATGTCCCCCAACAGATAAATGAAATGTGGTATACAATGTAATATTAGCCTTAAAAGAAAGGAAATTCTGACCTGTGCTACAACATGGATGAATTTTGAGGACATTATGCTAAGTGAAATAAGCCAATCACCAAAGAACAAATACTATATAATTCCACTTATATGAGGTAACTACAAGAGTCAATTTCATAGAAATAGAAAATATGATGGTGGTTTTCAGGGTCTGAGAGAAGAGGAAAATGGGAAATGATTGTTTAATGGGTACAGATTTTCAGTTTTGCAAGATGAAAAGCTTCTGGAGATTGGTCAGTTGCACAATAAAGTGGGTATACTTAACACTACTGAATAATACACTTAAAATGATTAAAATGGTAAATTTTATGTCATGTGTATTTTGCCACAATTAAAAATATAAAAACAATACTTTATGTACATTGTGATTACGTAAGTGGTTAGGCCCAATGGCAAAATTACGGAAGATTTTTAATTTCTTATTTAAATAATAGTGAACAAAATTTAAAAACGAAACATTGCCAGTAAAAAGTAAGAGCTCAATCTATATGTAGGTATACTGGTGGACTCTAAGCCCTTGCAAAGAAATAATAATTTCTAGCCAGAGCATCCTGTTGAGACCTTTCTGAGACTGAAATTGAAGTTTGAGAGTCTTTGATAGTAGTTCTGTTATCTTTCCAGTTAAAGTCGTTGGCATACAACATCCTCAGACAGACGGCTTTTTCTCCAGGCCAAATAATATCTATAACCCAATTACACGTACCCTGGGCTGTGGCTGACATGGCCTGCCAGTGGAGATGGTCCTGTGACTCAGAGCTGGAGGGTGATTTTGTTTCTCATTGCTTCCTGTTTCCCTTGCTGTTCAAATATTTAACAATCAGTTCCGACTTTTTACATTCACCATATGCCATCATCGCAGCCTTGAACTGGTGACTGACTTTGGTTCAGAAGTCACAGGTTTCTGAAAAGAAAGCCAAGGAGGAGTCAGGGATGAAACTTTATGGCCATGATCCACAGGGCACTGTGGACCCTGTAGGAGGGGATATGTCTCCATAAAGATCGGGAATTGCTATGACTGTAAAGCAAGGGAAGTGCTGGTTTCAGATCCAAGGAAACAGGAGGCTCTAAAAAAGCAAAATCAACATCAGCTGGAATCCCACTGAACAGTTCTATTGTAGGAACACTGGTAGCAAACACAGCAATCAGTAAGTGGACTACAGATAGGGAAATTCAAGCCCTACCCCCAACCCACCACCAAAACTGGCATCCCTTCACAACATCAAAAATATATGGAAAAGAAAATACAATACAGGCTGGGTGTGGTGGCAGATGACTGCAATCCCAGCACTTTGGGAGGCCAAAGCAGGAGGATTTCTTGAGCCCAGGAGATCGAGGATGCAGTGAGCCATGATCGCATCACTGCACAAGACCCATGTCTGAAAACAACAAAACAACAACAGAAATCCAACTAACCAACAAACAAAAAAACAAAAACCAATACAACCATAAAAAATAACACAAATAAAAAACCAATAAAGTACCATTACTACGTCCATAGCATTTACCTTGTATCAGGGATTATGAGTAATCTAGAGATGCCTTAAAGTCTACAGGAGGATGTGCAAATACCACACTATTTTATATCAGAAATTTGAGCATTTATGGATTTTAGCTCCTATAGAAGGTCCTGGAACCAATCCCCCATAGATACTGAGAGATGACTGTATACCATTTCAAAAACCCTCTCTAACTATCCACTGTCAGCCTGTCAGAGTGGATCATCTCTGACTAATTTGACTCAAGCCTTCTCTGTATGGGGAATGCAACCACAGTTACATCTGCTGGCCAGAACTTCTACCTCCTTCCCTTCATTTCACCTTGGAGCTATGCAGGAGATGGTCAAGAAGCAGACTGGCAGCTGGGGGCGGTGGCATCCCAGCACTTTGGGAGTCCGTGGTAGGTGGATCACTTGAGGTTGGGAGTTTGAGATCAACCTGGCCAACATGGAGAAACCCCACCTCTATTAAAAATACAAAAATAGCCAGGCATGGCAGCTACTGGGGAGGCTGAGGCAGGCGAATTGCTTGAACCTGGGAGGCCGAGGTTGCAGTGAGCTGAGATCGTGCCATTGCACTCCAGCTGGGGCAATAACAGTGAAACTCCATCTCAAAACAAAAACAAAAACAAAAACAAAAACAAAAAAAGCAGCTGACTGGCCAGATCCAGAAGCAGAGATATCATGCTCTGTGACATGTAGGAGATGTTGCCCTGGATTATGGTCATCTGTCTCTAGAGCCTAAACTACTTAATGGCAGGGGTTTTATCCTACCCATCTTGGTATTCCACCTAGCACCAGGCATCTGGCCCAGCCGCGGTGATCAGTAACTGCTGATTGTCGTTGTTGGTAATGATGAGGAGTCATGCTTGCCTCTCTGAGCATCACATAAGACTGGCGAGGTAATGGAAGCTTTGAAGGAGACATGCATCTCCTAGAGCCTTGGTGCTTCAGAATGGGAATGAGGAAATTCCACCTTTCACTTGGAACGCAGGCCAAACCCACCCATCCTTGATTGTGTGAGCAGAATTCCACAGGCAGAGCTGAGTAGCTAAAACCCACCACAGATTCTTGAGATCTTAGCCTTGATCTCAATAGCTCCTTGTTAACTTTAATTTATATGCAAGATATAGAAAATACACCACCCCAAAAATCATGATGGGTGAGCAGAGAGTCCGTGGAAATATCCATAATTTCAATGGAGCAGGAGATTAATGTCTGCTCCACTGAAATTATGGATGTTTATGTTAATGTCTCTTAGAGACAAACGCCATGTTTTCTACAAATACCTGTTAGAAATACTAGGACACAGAAAAGGAGCATCTGAATGATTAGTTTCAGTTCTGGGTCTGCCATTCACTTAGCTGTGAGACTTTGGACAAACTACCTGATTGCTCAGTACTTCCACTTGCTGACTTAGAGTGTTCTTGCAAAGATCCAAAAAATAAATGAACAATAAGCACTTAAAAGAGTGCCTGGCACACAGTAGGCACATAATATCTACCTTGTGGACTCACTTATCACAAAAATAGTAAAACACTGACTCTGCTCTCACTGAACTCCTCTTTTTGTTGAGAGAATTTCCAAACACTAAGTTCCCTAAAATAAATTCCTCTTCTAAATGCAGCATTCATTGTGAACTGCTTCAGGATGCTTACTTCATACTAACCGTGAGAATGCATAAGCCTTGCTCAAGACATACTTCCACCCAATATTGCTGCTCAACTCCAAATCCTTCCCAACTTATGTCTAACTGAAAAGCCCATCTCTCCTCCCCAGGCACACCCCCGCCACCCCCCATGAGAGCCACCTGACCTAAGCCAACCCTCTTTGACCTTTCTCTTATCAGGTAGACAACTCGGCATCCTCTTCCATACTGTTTTGGATGGAAAGTCATGTGTGTTAATCTTATCTCTACAATTCAGCCTTTCGCTGCTCTGAAATAGTGTATTATAAAGCCACATTGCCTTTGCTTTAAAGATGCGACCTACCGAGAGCCAGCTTGGCCGTAGAGACCCCCAACCAGGCTGCGCTGAAGGAACTGAGAGGCAAACGCCCAGATAGAAGAGCAAAGTGGGTCTATGGCGGGGGCGGGGTGGGGGAGGCCAGAAGCCTTCTGAGCTGAGGGCCTCAGGGGCCAACAGCATTTCAGGCTGAAGGGCCCTGAGCAGACACTGACCCACACATTTATTCTCTCTGAACAGGTGATCATTATTAACAAACAGATGTTTGGTATTTTCTCATAACACAAAATATGCCAAGTAGGCAGCTGGTGCCCGCTTACCACTAACAAACTAAGAAGTATTCTTCACGAGGAAGCCACAGGGGCAGGAGCAGATATCTAAAAGAATTGTTTTAACTGGTGGATGATATTTATACATTGTCCCGCCACTTTGGAATGCCCTAACTAGTTTTCTACTTAAAGGGTGGGGGACGGCTAGGTTTTTCTTGCCATCCTTCTTCCTAGCAAACATTATATTCTACCATACACTCACCATTTCGCAATATTCATAAACTTAACATTTCTCAACAACTTAACATTTCTCAACAGCGACCCAAGCCCAGAGGCACAGAGTGAGTTAGGAGTAAACCTGAGGCTGCTCCTCCAATCTCAGTCCAGTGTACTTACCACTGAGAGCAGAAATATGTCCTACAGTCCTTCCGAGCGTCTGCAGTTTTCAGCATGACGTGGAATTCATTAGCAGTGCTCACTCGGTATGTACTTGTTGATAGAAAACGTCATTCAAGTGCTTTGACTTCTCTGATGAACACATCATAAATAAGCCAAGAATTAAGGCCTTTCCTGGCTCAGATTCAGACTTTGAGACAGTGCTGCTACATTGCCATGACAGCTGGTGGAAATGATCCAAATTTGAATATGTCCCTAGAATTTTTCCAGATGCTGTCTGATGTTATCAGTCCAGGTGGTCCCCAGGACATCTTTGACGCAGAAAAGAGGCTTCAGGCAGATCCCAGGTCAGAACCCGGGCCTTAGATTTTTATTTCAGAAGATCAGACACCCACAGCTGTCTTAGAATTAATTCAATCTCCAAAGCTTCCCTTAGATGGGGTTAGAATAGACCCTCTATAATTACTCTGCATCAGAAAGGATCTCCCAGACTTACCCAAATTTGTACACAAGCAATGGAGCCAGGACTAGGTGGCTTCAGAGGCAAGGGTGTTAAAAGGAATGGACTATGGTCTAGAAAGCTTAGACTGCTGGTATCTCACTTCTAGAACTTAGGAAAATCACTTTACTTCCCTTAGATTCAGTTTCCTCATCTGTAAAGGAAGGAGTTTAGCTGAGTCCTAAGATCTACTCTAGATTTTACAATCATACTGGTCTCAGAGGTAAAACAATGAGTGCTCATCTAACGTTGACTCTATGTAATCTGCTACTAACTCTTTTGACCTGATTTCTATCAGGCCTCTGTAATACAGAACTTTTAACTTACCTAATTGCATCCTTATTTTACCACTAGCCATAAAACCTGTTCCCTGTTAAAATGAAAATTATACCCTTTTAAACAGAAGTGCCTTACTATTTCTCATTGTACTTTTGATTCAAAAGCATAAGGAATGTTCAAGCCAAAAATGTGATAAATTAAAAAAGAAAGCAAAACATCTCATAACTCAGAGTAATCATTGTTAATATCAGTATACATTCCTTTATAATACCTTCCAAGTATATGGCAACACAAATAGTTAAATTATATTGTGTATGCCACTTCATATAGAATGCTCTAATCAGTACTGTACTGTGAAAATTTTCCCGTGCTTGACTATTTTTTGTTCATCTTAATGTCTGAATAATTTTCCATCAAGTCAAAGTATCTGATTCTTTTTTGTTGGAACACTTGGGATATGAAAAGGCTGTCGTGATCTGGCAACAAAAGAGGGTCTGTGACAAAGGACATTTGGAGTTTGAAGGACACATGTCACCATTTCAGATAGCCAGGCAACAGGAAAGCAGCCCTCAGTAAGATACCTTCCATTCATCAGCCTTTTCTTGGTTTTTATACTTAAACATTTGCATCACTCTCTTAAGCAGCCATTGTTCTGATCATAGGGGACCCTCTGCTCTTTCTTCTCTATTGTACAGCACATCTGTGACCCCAGTGACAATGAAAGTAATATGGGATATGGAAGAGAACCAGAGATCTCAGTTTTGGGAGATTAATGTACAGTTTTCAGCCTATAAACCTCACTCTGCATCTGATGGTCAGAATTTAAAAATAGCCAACAAAGCCAGGTATGGTGGCTCACTTTTCTATACTCAGCACCCTGGGAGGTCAAGGCAGGTGGATGATCTGAGATCAGCATTCGGAGACCAGCCCGGCCAACAGTGAGAAACCCTGTCTCTACTAAAAATACAAAAGTCAGCTGAGTGCAGTGGTGGGCACCTGTAATCTCAGCTACTCAGGAGGCTGGGGCGTGAGAATCACTTGAACCCAGTGGGCAGAGGTTGCAGTGAGCCGAGATCAAGCCACTATGCTCCAGCCTGGGTGACAGTGCAAGACTCTGACTCATTAAAAAAAAAAAAAAGCAACACAACAAAGACAACAAAATATATAAATAAATTAGCTCCCTCTCCCATCTTATGCTGAAAATTTTGTATTGATGATTTTATATTGGCATATGCCTTGTTTCATAAAAACACATAGGACTATTTATTTAATCTGTTGTGGTTTATCTTCATAATATTTTCCTTGATTAGAATTTTCCAGCAAATAAAGAGAAATACACACTATATGGGAAAAATTCAGTCACTGGCATGAGATTTTCTTACCCCTCTCTTCTCTATTTTTCTTCCCCAATGATCACTTGTGATAAAAGAATAAGAGTTTGGATTTCTACCTAAGGTGTTGATTTCTGGAAGCTCCTTTTAAATTGTTGAGAAGCAGGCATAACATGAAATCTTACTAGATTCAAAGACAGAAGGAATTGAGGACTGGCCCAGGGTTACACTGTGTATAAGGAGACAGTCAGCACTGAAACCAGGCTGGTGATTCTGAGTCTCATGTTTTGACCACATTCCTTACTCCTGGGGAATTCCTGAGATTTCTGCATTCCTTGAACGTAAAACAAGAGTATGATTTCAGAAAATAACAGGAAGACAATAACCAGTGTACAGTATCAGTAGGATGACTCTTCCTTAGGAAAAAAAAAAAAACCACAAAACCCTCCCTAAGGAAGAATAATATTGGTGGACAACTGTTCATTCTTAAGAGCAACATATTTTCATTTATCTAATAGATATTTATTAAGCACTCTGTGCAAGTTACCTTGCTAGGTGCTTCAGATAGAAGACAAGAAAATGATAAGATATAGTCCCTGCTTAAGACAAACTAGGCAACTAGTCCAGGAGACCTGCCTTTTCGCTCTTAGAAAAGAGCCTGACACATATTAATACATAAATATTCTATTAATCAGTAAATGGAAGCATGTAATAATGTTACAACAATGTTAGTTAAGACATGTCTAGCCCTTGCTACTGGCCAAATACTTTGTATTCTTTATCTCTTTTAATATGACAATTTTATGAAGATACTATTATTCTCATTTTATAAATGAGAAAAAGGAGACCTAGAGAGAATGAATTTTATTCAAAGTCATAGAACTAATCAACTCAGGACTTAAAGTAAGTCTGTCTGACTTCAGAGTCCATACCCCATGCACCTGATAAAAGGAACACTTAAGCTGAATTAAATTTAAAGAAATTTAATTTAGCAATGAATGATTTGCAAATCAGGCAGCTCCCAGAATCACAGCAGATTCAGGAAGACTCCAGGGATGCCTCATGGTCAGAACAAATTTATAGATAAAAAAGGGAAGTGACCTACAGGAATCAGAAGTGAGGTACAGATAGAGCTGGATTGGTTACAGCTCAGTGTTTGCTTTATTTGAACACAGTTTGAACGCTCAGCAGTGTATGAGTGGCTGAAGTACCACTGCTGGGATTGGCCAAGACTCAGCTACTGTTACAGGCACAAACTGTTAAGTCAGGTTTTCAATTTTGTCTACATATTAAGTTAGGTTGCAGTTCATCCACAAAGACTCAAATATAGAAGTACAAAATCCTTTGCAGGCCATATCTAGTTTGTTTTAGCACCTCTCACCCTTAATACTATGCAAGTGACCCCACCCCCAGGTGATACTCTCTGTGTGAGTATATGTGACTTGTGGATATTTAATACACATGTTAGAGGAAAAAAATATTTTTCTCTCCAAATTGCAGCACCAATTATTGACATCACTGCACAATCTCCTGCTTTTTATCAATGTACAAACATATTTTACATTCTTGCAACTGGTCTATATCTGTGCTCAGCTTTCACTCAATGTAATTTTGTATAAATAGTTCTATATACTTAAATTCCATCAGCTATATATCATATTCATGTCAGTATCTGTTAAATATACACTACTGGTGCAGTTCACTATTATGAGATATTTAGGTTACTATTTTGTTTTCACTATGGTGAATAGCATTGCCATCACAAGCTATAAACATTTATTCCTTTGGTTCATAATCCCATCATTGAGATTATGGAATCAATTTATTGGAGCAAACTGTATGAAAAAGTTTATGATCCCTAAGCTATACCAGGTTGCTTTCCAGAAGGACTGGCCAGTTTCCAAAGCCACCAGAAATGTGCTGATGCAACACTCAGCCCCGAATCCTGCTAATACTTAAAAAAAATCACTTGGTTAGTTT
Organism: Cebus imitator; assembly: GCF_001604975.1. Lineage (NCBI taxonomy): Eukaryota > Metazoa > Chordata > Mammalia > Primates > Cebidae > Cebus > Cebus imitator. Next base: position 3,908,865 of record NW_016107435.1, read on the forward strand.
TCTTAATTTAACAGATACGGTAGAAACTCATGGTTATTTTAGTTTGAATTTCCTCATTACTAGAGAAACTAAAAATTTTCTGTGTTTTCCTAAATGTATTTTTCTATGTACATAACACTTGATTTATTCTTTGTCTTTCTTACATATTAAGGAGATATTTTTTTAAACCCAAGGAGAAGTGTTTATTAATGTTGCTAAATAATTCTGAGAAACTCTCAATTTCAATTGACTAACATTTTTGGTTTACCTGCCCTTGGTACAAGTACCATCATAAGATACCAAGAAATTATTCAATTGTTAAAAATGTAGTTGTCTGAGAAGTTAGAGATGGGGTCACTTTATACCAACTATCTGATACAACCATGTAGCAAATTGATTAAACACTTGTGATTCCATAAATGGCAATACCCCTTTCCCAATTAGTCAGTGATGCTTATCTGGTTGTTTTCTTTGAGACTTTTGGACTCCTTTGACAATCTGACAAATCTGTGGGTCATTTCCATGGAAAATGTCCAATGTATACATTTTGCACAAGGTTTCACAGACTTGTAAGGGTTCCAACTTAGTAACCCCATTTTACAGCAATCTTGGACTTATTTCTATCATTTTTTTCATTGAAATGTTTCTCCCAGCTGTACTGTGCTCCACACCCCCCTTGCCAGTTCCCTCATTCTGTATCTGAGGTTATAGAGTGGAAAAGTGGAGGAGAAAGATATAAATGGCCACTTTTTAATGATATCATTATTGCCATCAGTTCTGTGACAGAGCTAAGATCAGCGTGCTATGTAGGAAAGCCATCATCTGGTTTGAGTCTGTGTTGCTAACCCAGAAAATTACAATAGCTAGCTGGCCTCTCAATTTTTCTCCTGCCTTCTGCACCACTTCATATTTTGCCCAGTAGAACAAAATGTCTCTTTATTTATTTTATTTTATTTTTGAAACAGAGTCTTGCTCTGTTGCCAGGCTGGCGTCCATTGACATAATTGCGGCTCACTGCAACTTCCAACTCCCTGGTTCAAGCGATTCTCCTGCCTCAGCCTACTGAGGAGCTGGGATTACAGCATGCACCACCACGCCCGGCTAATTTTTCTATTTTTAGTAGAGACAAGGTTTTACTGTGTTGGCCAAGATGGTCTCGATCTCCTGACCTCATGATCCACCTGTCTTGGCCTCCCAAAGTGCTGGGATTACAGGTATGAACCACCATGCCTGGCTAAGATGTCTCTTTAAAGCCTACTCAGATCATGTTCCTCCTTTGTAAAATTTTACAATCACTGTAAGAATAAAATTCAAACTTCTATCGAATAGCCTCCAAAGCTCTACGTGATCTGGCCCTGCCCTCTCTCCTGATGCTCTCTGCTTAGCTGTGTCCATTTTAGCCCCACTTTCCTTCCTCTGTCTCAGGACCTTTGCACTTGCAAACCCTCTATCTGAGCCACATGTCTCCTGGAGCTTCCCATGATCTGCTTTCCGCCTCCATTCAGGTCTCAGATGACTGAGAGGTGCATTCCCTGATCACATCATCTCAAATCTTCTATTCATCTTGTTCACTTTTCCCCTTATCCTATTTTATTATTTGTCATCATACTTATCACCACCAGGCACTTTATTTACATGATTGTTTTCTGACTTTCTTCCTCCAGTAGGTGCCAGAAGGACAGACTATTTATTTACAAGTATATCTCCAGGATTTAGATCAGCACCCAATACACATGTATATTTTCTTAACAGATATTTGTTAAATAAATGTTGGTTACCACTCTACTTATACACATTAGACCAGAACTAATTTCCAATACCAGAGTAAAAAGTTTTAAAATAAGGTTTTTTTTAAAAAAGTAAAAGCCATGAACTAATCCTAAAATAACAAGATAAAAATTGTAATAACTGAGTCTGATATTCATATATGAAATTTATGTACCATTGTGAAAATTTGGCATGAGAAGACTTGATTTGTGATTTGGAGAAAAAAGTTGTCATGAATTGTATTTGAAAAAAATCAGTACAAACATATGTTAAAGGAGTGAAACTACATAGAAAGATTGTTAAATTAAAAGTAAAATTTCCCCTACCAGTTCACATATTAATCTATATGGCATTTTGCAATTGCTTCTTTATTTTAAACTTAACAATGTGTCTTGGAGGTTTGTTGCTGTTGTTTAAATCTCAACACCTGAGGCTCCACTGAATTCAAAAGTTTGAGAGATACCTTTGACTTAATAGGCTATAACTTGTAAATGGGCATTTAGATTATTTCTAGGTTTATGCTATTACAAAAATGTTTCAGTGAATATCTGTGTGTATGTATACATAAATGTATATGTGTGTAGACCATATATAATAATATATACCATATAGTGTATGATGTAATGTATGGAAAATATTTGTACTGAGTGCATAGATAAATATAGATATATCTACACAGAGACAGAAACATAAGTTCCTAACACCAAAATATTTGAATGAGATACCATCAAATTGCTCTTCTAAATATTACACCAATTGTGCTCTTATCAATAAAGTATTGTAATTTCTGTTTAATTTTACTCGTGCCAACTTTGGACATTAAACTTAAAAATTATAATCTGCTGGGTGCAGTGGTTCATGCCTGTAATTCCAGCATTTTGGGAGGCTGAGACCGGTGGATCACTTGAGGTCAGGAGTTCAAGACCAGCCTGGCCAACATGGTAGAACCCTGTCTCTACTAAAAACAAAAATTAGCTTGGCCTGGTGTGGGGCACCTGTAATCCCAGCTATTTGGGAGACTGAGGCAGGAGAATCGCTTGAACCCCGGAGGCGGATGTTGCAGTAAGCAGAGATCACGCCACTGCACCCCAGCCTACGCAACAGAATGAGACTCCCTCTCAATAATAATCCATTCCCTGGCTCCAGTCTCCAGCCTGGGCTGTTATCCTATGCTAGTCCCACCCCTTAGACAGTTTCCAAATCTGTTCCTATGTTTCACACCGCTACGTACATCCTATAACAAGTCAATATATGTTTGTTGAATGGTACAGGCCTGAACGAATTGGGTAGGGAGTAAAGTGAACTAAATGATACCACCACATGTGTTAGTAATCAGTGAAACATGTTTTCCATTGCTTCTGTTTTTCAAAGCGGTTTTCACAGCTTGAGTTCTCTCCTTTCAGCGTCATGAAAGCCCACTGGAAATCGACATCTGCTGACCTTTGCCTGCACGTGTTTGCCTTCCTCCCCGTCACCCCCGCTGTTCCGCTTCTTTTTCAGCTGGTTTTCCTCTCTCTCCTTCCATCTTCCTTCTTTCGCTTCCCTTCCCTCCGCGCCCGCCTCCCAGCACTCTGGTCAGCTCCTCTCGCCCGCAGGCCCGCCCCGCCCGCGCGGCGCCGAGTCACGAGGCTGGGGGCGGCCGGCCGCGAAGGGGGCGGAGCGAGGCTGGGACGCCGCAGCGCGTATGGGCGGAGCCGGGGGCGCGGGCCGCCTTGGTATATCTGCGCATGTGCCGCTTCGCTGCTGGGCCAGTCGGGACGGAGGAGACAAGATGGCGCTGCGGGCGATGAGGGGAATCGTCAACGGGGCCGCACCCGAGCTACCCGTGCCCGCCGGTGGGCCGGCGGTGGGAGCTCGGGAGCAGGCGCTGGCAGTTAGTCGGAACTACCTCTCCCAGCCTCGTCTCAGTGAGTATCAGAGAGCAAGACGTCTCTGGTCTTTGCTTCCTAGCTTAGCCCTTTGCTCCCACTCACCTGCTTAGCCAGCGGGTAGGGGGTGGGATTTGTTTTTCCCTCCTGTGTCTCCCCTCCTACCCTTACCCACTTGTCTCTTTGGAAGGAGATTTGCCTGTACCTTATATTTCCGGGAGATGGGCCGTGGGGAAGAGCATCAGCGGGAACTTTTTCCTGGGGTTGGTGGGCTCTTGGCTATTGCTCTCCCTTCTCCCCTCCCCAGCTTCCCTAGGCTGGAGCCTTCTCAAGGCATTTGCTTCTTGTCCCCGAGGGCCACTTCTTGTCACTCCAATTTAATCTTTCCCTGACTTCATTTGGATATCTGGGGGTCGAGGAAACGCCTCTTCCCCTTCCTTCCCCTTGGTAAGGACCTCAGTGGGGGTCTTCAGCTCCTGCCGAGGGCAGACGGTAGCAGCCATCGCTGACGTGGTCAGGCCTTTCGTGGATGGAGGTGAGGCCAGCAGCCAGAGGGAGATGGGGCTTGGTGTTCGGTGGAGGGGCTGCTCCACAGGAGGACACCTAGATATCAGAGAACGCTAGAGCTGAAAAGTACCTGCAGGTTATGCAGTCCAGCCCTCTCATTTTACAGGTGAGAAGCCCAAGGTTCTGGGAGGGGTAGGATTTGCCATGCTTCAGACACTTTATTGGCAGAGCAGGGACTAAAAATCCAAATTTTTAAATTCCACTGGGCCTTTTTCTGCCGTGGCCTCTTCATTTACTGACTAGTTAACCAAACTTGGTTGAGTGCAAGGTTCTTTGGGAGAAGCCAAGTGGCTTTGCCCATAGTTGCTATGTGTGCATAGGCTTAAGTGTTTTGATTATCTCAATAAAAAGGCCTTAATGAACTAGGTTTAAGTGGATAGCTCAGGAATTCCAAAAGCAATGGTTCTTGATTACTAGAGAATGCAGTTGTGTAGCATCTAAACTTCTTCACAGCTTTCTTGGGAACTGGCGATGAGCCCTAGAAATAAGACTTTTTAAAAAACTGGGAAAAGCACATGATGTTTTCCCTGGTGGTGAGACTGCATTTTCACTGGTTCATTGCCCTAGTGTCTGTCTGTAGGTGGCCAATTCGTTAAAAAAGGATTGCAGATGAAGGGTGTTAGTCTGGGTGATCCGAAGCCTGACTAATCCACATCCTGATCTGTCACTGGGTCATGTGATAGCACTGCAGTGTGAAGGAAAAGGAAAACATTTGGTTCGGTGGGTTGCTGAGATGTGCATTTTACACTGGGAATTCTTCGAATTAGAAAATGTCTGTTGGGGCTTATATAAGCTAAAGTAGATAATTCAGGAAATCGACAGATGTTACATTCTTATGCAGACGTTGGCAATGAATTTATACCTACGAATTGCAAATTCTCCTGTATGAATTGCATTTGTATGCATTGCTTTTCTTTGGGCAGAACAAATCCATTAGTAGTGCCTCTCAAAAAAGGTTATGAGGGTGCAGTAGTTTCCATATAATTAATCATTCAATGTCAATTCAGAATATCAACTGAAATAATATTGTTTAAAGAGTACTCCATGATTAAGGTTGTAAACCCTTAGGAGAGATACGATTTCTCTATGGTTTTTATGCACTTAGCCAATTGCTGAAGAATTTTTCTAGAAATTATTATTGACAAAATGTTGTAGCATAGGGCTTCACACTGAACCTTTAGAGGTCAGGGATCCTCCTTTTGTCCCCATTGCCTAACACAGTGCCTGACACATGGAATGTGTCTTGTAATTGTGTAACTTGCATTTAATTTAAACTCCTTGCTCTAATAATTCAGTGGATAGATTCTGAACATGGGTGGAGTCAGAATAGGGAGTTGAAATGCCCGGTTGATTTTCCCTTATGTCTCTGTGTAATCTAAAAAGCATAAATGATATCACACTTAGGCTGAAAACTAGTTGCGTTTTAATACGGTATCTTCTTACTTTGCCACATTTTTAATTCTACTCAAAAGTTTTAATTACTTTTGAATAAATACTGATTAACCGTTTATTTATTTATTTATTTTGTGACAGAGTCTCGCTCTGTTGTCCAGGTTGGAGTGCAGTGGGGCAGTCTTGGCTCACTGCAACTCTGCCTCCCAGGTAGTTGGGACTACAGGTGCACGCCGCAACGCCCAGTTAATTTTTTGTATTTTAGTAGAGACAGGGTTTCACTGTGTTGCCCCGGCTGGTCGCCAACTCCTAAATTCAGGCAGTGTGCCCACCCGGCCTCCCAAAGTGCGGGATTACAGGCGTGAGCCACCATACCTGGCCAACCTCTTAATTTTTGTAAATAAAGATTGATGATATCATTTAAGGGGTTGTGCACTTATAGTTTGTGTGTGTGTGTGTGTGTGTGTGCGTGTGTGTGTGTGTGTATTTTTGGTAGAGATGGGGTTTCCCCATGTTTCCCAGGCTGGTCTCCCAACTCCTGAGCTGAAGAGATCAGGCTGCCTTGGCCTCTCAAAGTTCTAGGATTACAGGTGTGAGCTACGGCACCCAGCCTAAAGCTTCGCACGAACCTTTAGAGGTCAGGGATCGTTTTTGTGTCCCCACTGCCTAGCACAGTGCCTGATGCATAGAATGTGTCTTGTAATTGCATAAGCATTTAAACTCAAAAAAGTGTGCTTTTTGAGTGAAGAAATGGAGTAATATTGACAGCTCCACTGTACAAATTAGATGCTTTTTAAAAACAGCTTCAAGATGATAGGACTTTTAACAAGAAGTGGAAAACATATTCAGGCTTGAAATTAGGAAATTATCTTGAGCATTTTAGTTGAATTTCTGAAGTCACAAGGAATGAAAACTTGAGTTTCTTTTAAAAGAAAGTCTTCAACAACATACATAGAGCTGTTGGATGCTATGTGGTTTAAGTTTGGTCATCTCCGTTTTTCTTCAGACCCTAGATCAACTGAGCTTAAGTCAAAAGCAGAGCTGTCTCTGCAAAAGGTCAAAATAGGAATCTTCTTGCTTTTTTTTCTAGAACCTCTTCTCAGGTGCCCACTGCTCAGAGTGTGGGTCTCTGCTCTTCTTGCACAAGAGAAGATGATTGCTCTGGGTTTTTGTTTTGCTAATAAGGCGGAGGCTAAAAGACTAGGACTCTTACTATGCAATGGCTGCCAACTTTTTTTTCGGAGTATTTCATAATCATTAAATGGTGTTAGTAGTGTTGAACAATCTATACTGCAGGAGGAAGAGGATGTCATCTGACAAAATACGTGCTCCTTAAAACCTGTGTAGATTTGGGGTTTTAAATGTTACTTCACAAATGTTGTCTACTTGATATGATAGTTAAGAATCAAAGCCAAGGCATTTTGGTTGTAAAAATGTTCAGAATATAATATCAGCATGTTTCTTCTGTGTTGTCAGAAGTTCTGATTATCCCCCATACACCCATCTACGGACTCAAATTCTTGTTCGTTTGGAGAGTATTTTGCTAAATAGAAATATTTAGGTAATTTGCAAATGGGTTTTTGCGTTTTTTGAAGAGCAGCGTAATGTCTTTGACAGCCATGCTCTAAACTGGTATTTCTGTTTTGGGCTGTTAATGGTGAGGAAGGTTGGATAAATACTGTTGAGAGATAAAAGGTAGTGTTTGTTATCATTTTTCTTTGCAAATAGTTTTAGTACCATGGAAAAGAGCCGTAGTTTTATACAAATTGTCTTTTAGTCCCCACTTACAGTCCAAGTGCTAGAAGCTGTATGTTCTTTATACTTTTTAATTGTACTGGAGACTAAGGCCAAAAATATTTTAAGTGTCTTAGAGTACCAATTTTAAAATTAAAGAAAAATGAAACAGAAGTCTGGCTCTCCCATTTAAAAGCAAACTTAGGACTTTAGTTTCTTTAGGATATATCAGCCTTGCCTACTGTATTAGCCATTTTCTGTTGCTTTTAACAGAAAACCTGAAACAGGGTAATTTATAAAGAAAAGGAATGTATTTCTCAAAATTCTGGAGTATGAGGTCCAAAGTAGAGGGGCCGCATCTGATAAGAACCTTCTTTCTTGTGGGACTTGAAAGAGACCCAAGGTGGTTCAGAGCATCAAGTCATGAGGGGGCTGAGAATGCTAGAGCAGTAACTCAGCTCTCTCTTCCTCTTCTAAAGCCACCAGTTCCCTTCCCATGATAACTCATTAACCCATGAATGGATTAATCCATTCTGGAGAACAGAGCCTTCAGGACCCGGTCCCCTCTTAAAGGCTCACCTGTCAATGCTGCTACATCAGGGATGAAGTTTCAACTTGTTTTGGAGTTTCCAAGGGGATATTTAAACCTTAGCACCCACCTCATTGTGTTCCGTGAAGATGAAATCAGATAGCCTATCTGCAGATGCTCTGTAAAAGCATGAAGCTCTTTTCAGCTATAAAGTTGGGTCAAATTTTTATCTTGTTTGGATTATAACACGTGTTAGCTTAGTTTTTATATGTCAGTTGAATTTAAACCAAGCATGTTTCACCTCTAGTTTGTATCAGAAGTATCTCCTGATCGCCTCATGTTTTCCATGATTTCCATTGCAGGAAAACTGCTGAAACACCTCCACCAGATACTCCATTCTCTACTTGAACTCTTCCGGTGGCTATGACTCCACTGGAAAAAGATTTGTTTTACTGTAGCAGGAGCGGCTGGGAGAAACAGAGCTGCTCTTGAACACTGAATGGGAAGGAAAAGGGCTTGATCCAGGCCGGGCAATGATTTGTCTAAAACCCAGCTTGTTTAACAAAGGAAGGTTCTGCCTTTATATAGGCTTATACTCTAGATACTGCAGGTGGAAGAATCTTAGGTTTACAGCCTTAGATATCATGGTGAAAAGGGTTTTGGATTTACAGCTTTAGGAACCACATGTGAAAAGGTTTCTGGGTTTACAGTTTTAGAAATCGCATATGAATGGTTTTGGGTTTATAGTTTTAGGAATCCCATGTGAAAAGGTTCTGGTCTCCGGGTGGAGGTTTGATCTTGTTTTAAGTAAAAACAGTGTCTTCTGGAGAGTTTCCCCAATACCAAGCCTGCCGCCTACAGGAAAGGGATTCAGGGGGCGCCAGTTGGTCATCCTTTTCTTCTACTGAAATGTACTGTGGAAGTCGAGGGGGAGGTGACTCCAGATACCGGGGTCTCCTTCCTCATTACGATAGACACAGGGAAATATTGCCTAGTGTGTTAAACAGTAAAAACCTATTTTTCATAACTAAAATTGCAGGCTTGTGAAATTTTTTAGGATGATGTTGCTTCATAATTCTAACAAGATACCATACTACAAAAAATGAACCAGTTCAATTTTAGAATTTGGGCTGTAGTAGAGTCAAAGAATAAGTGACTCTGGAGCCAGACTGTAGATTCAGATCCTCGGGCTAGTTACTTGTGTCCTTGGGCAAGACAAAGTATATTCTCTGAGAATAATTTTTCTCTTCTAAAACTTAGAATAATGTTAGCCCACTCCTATGTCTGTTATGGAGATTAAATGAGAATTACTAAAAAGTACTTATAAATGTGTATTGGTGTTACCAATTAACTTGCAGGGTTACTTACTGGCTTCTTAAAAGGCTGTCTACATTGTTGCAAATTTAGAGACTTTTGAAGAAGTAGAATCTTGTCTTCTGTAATAGAAGTCAACTGGATTCACTGTTTCCAGGAGAAGCTATGACTAGTGTTTCTTTCTCTTGGTCATACTTTTGCTTGTGACTGGCAAAATTTCATAGTTTGGAATGAGCTTGAATTTTAGCCATGAGATTCTGAAGTAATGTTGTAGAAATTAGACATTTAAAGTAGATACAATCGTGTTGAAAAAATAAAGAGAATTTTAAGAACCTGGTGTATTTTGGTGATGTTGTATTTTATTCAAAACAGTTTTTCATAAATCTCAACACCATATCCCCTCCCCGACCCCAGCTGTTTGGTAAAGGTTTTGGAGAGGTCTGCATTTCTGTATTTCTGAAAACTGGCTTCAAGAAAACATGTTTCTAATGTGGCTCGCTTTCCATTTCCACTTAGCCATTTTAGAAAGTCATTGAAAAGCAGTGTTGGGAGTCTTTTTTAAATGAGAACAATGAAGAAAATTTTTAAAGTGTTGGAATTATGTTTTTTACGAGTATTAGAACATTTTAAAACAGTGGGGATAGTTTTCATAAAAGTGGTGGCAAATGGAGTCTTTCTAGTACTCTAAGGGAATGATGAATCCTTTTACCATCCTAGTAGCTTGCTTTTTATCTCAAGAGGAAAAAAAAAATACACTTCAGTTGTGGAGGGCCTGTGTTGAGACAGTTACAGTACACTTACTGATGGGTTCAAGCAAATATTTGATGTCTGGATCGATTTAAACATCCTGTTAGCATGAAAGATGGATGCCGTGATAGCACTGTCTGTTCCATCCCAGCATTTGTACCAGGGCCCGGGCTTCTCAGCCTCAGGCTGAAGGAGTTGTAATTCTAAATTCCAGACCCCGTTGAGTGGACAGACTGGTTAGTAAATGGTTTCCTCATTCTTCGGAGTCCACATCTGTGCCAGGAATCTCTGTGCAAGCTCATTATAAGACCTCAAAAGAAATCAAGCTAGTGAAAAATTTCCAATTGCTCAACAGCTTCACATTAATTATTTTAGGCCTTATAGTAAATTCTCTTCAAAACTTTAGTTCATGTATTTTTTTCAGCTCTTCTGCGTATGAAATTTAATGAATTCTGTAGGTGTCTGGTAGAATTACTCTCCCCTGAGTGTTCTTATACCTAATCCCCGGTTCACTTGCCACACAGGTGTGATAGGGTGAGGGCTTTGGGTAGGACCTGCTGAAATAGAGTAGCAGTTTATTCCTAGGGTATACTTTGCAGTGGAAAACCCAGTCTCTAACCTTGCAGTAACATTTAACTTTTTTAAAGGATGCTTTCCTTATCTCGTTTGACCCCTGGCCTTCCTTTCCATTGCCTACTCCCTCCTTCAAAAGCTCTTTTCCCCTAGTTTTGTTTTGTGTTTGTTTGTTTGTTTGTTTTTGAGACAGAGTTTCACTCTGTCACCCAGGCTGGAGTGCAGTGGCACAATCTTGGCTAACTGCAGCCTCCACCGCCTGGGTTCAAGTGATTCCCCTGCCTCAGCCTCCCAAGTAGCTGGGACTACAGGTGCACGCCACCATGGCTGGAAATTTTTCTTTTATATTTTAGTAGAGACAGGGTTTCACCGTGTTGGTCAGGATGGTCTCGATCTCCTGACTTCATGATCGAGCCACCACGCCTAGCCCTTTTCTCCTAGTTTTTATGACACCATTTGATTGTGGCCTTTTACCTTACAGGCAGCAATTTCTCTGATTTCCTTTGTGACTTTTGTCACTTCTGTTTAACATTAAGGATTCCCTTTCTTTGTCTACTTAGCTAAATGCCACCTCCTCTATCAAGTTTTTCCTTTTCTCTCTGAGGTAAGAACTATTCCTCTCTTTTGCTGTGTTCCCACAAACCCTCTGCAGGCCATAGTTAGCGACCTTATCTCATCACATTCTAACTCCACCGCCTCGCATAAGACAATTTTTGAAGGCAAGCAGAATCTGTCCTTCTGTGTCTTGTTTTTGTATACTGGGTGCTTAGAATAATGACTTACTCCTAGTAAGGACTCAAAATATTTTTGGCTGGATGACGCTGGATTATGAAAAGTTGAATAGGCACAGGCATGTTTTATAAATGCATTGAAAAATTCATAGCTATTTGAGTGTTCTGTATTCTAATAGGTCTGATAAAGTAGAAGGGATTTTTAGTCATGCCAGAGAGATAATTTAAGTTTTTGTGCTATTTGACTAAAGCTGACTCTTCTGTGTTTCTTTCCAGCATACAAGACAGTATCTGGAGTCAATGGTCCACTAGTGATCTTAGATCATGTTAAGGTAATACCACTATTTGTTATGGTCTGTTTATGTAGTTAAAAATGTGGTGTTTAGTCCTATTTAGTACACTTTAAATTTTTGTTATGATTTTTAAGTGATACTTTAGACTGAGTGTCAGTGCTATGTAGGAGATAAGAGTTTTTAGACCAAAAGTCAGAAGACAGGATTCCAGTATTGGTTCTGCTGTGAGTTCTGTTTCCTTGAATCCGTTGTCTGCAAAATAGACAAAAAGTCAGTCTTACCTAACAGTTTTATTAGGAGGAAAAAGCAGCAGTAATACTTTTGAGTGTCCCTTATAACTCGTAGGGTACTATAAAAATGTATAGCATCTTATGGCCCTTGTCATAGACTGTCATATGTTACAGGGTTGTTTTTTTTTTTTTCATAGTATTTATCTTTTCTACTAAATTTTAAGCCCTTGAGTGAATAAACAATCTTATGTTTATCTTTGACAGTCTGTCAGTGGTATTCAAATAATGAATGTGTAAAAACAGATTATTTCAAAACCTTAAAGCAAAGAATAGTTTTTACTTATTCACTTTGTTGTAAAGGTCTTTAGTTACATGTTTTTGTTTTAAGCGAGACCTATACTTAAGAATTATAGAGACATTATTATCTTAGAAAGAGAGACATTGGATATAGTCTCTAATTGGGTACCCTGGGCTAAGCTTTTTACCTGAGCCATATGACCAAAATATCACCAAAGAAGATAATTTCTATGTTTTCTAGAGCAGTAATTATGCATGGGTTACTGGGGTGGGTCAGGGAAGAGCAATGCAATTACTAGTTTGTTGAGAGAGGTTAATGATGCATTTGTGCTTGGCATGTGACCCCTTTGGAAGCGGAAAATACATCGAGAAACATTTCTTAAAAGAAAGGGCAAAGTGCTTTGTCTCTTCTCCTTTATCACTAAGGTAATATTTTTGTGTATGATAAGGTACCTGTAGAAATTAATCTCAAGATGAAACCTAGCAAGTTTACTCCTGACTGCAGTTTTGTAGTGTGCTGCAGATTGATTCAAAGCCTTAATCAAACTTAAGTTGTACAAGGTTTAGGCAGGTGCTCATTAATGTTTTATAAAAGAATAGAGCCTACTCTTGTTTTTTGAGGAAAATATTAGGAAGCTTTGTTTGCTTTTTTTAATCTTATAAATGTTTTCTATATTCTCTGTTAAATAAACTTTTGGACTCATTTTTAAAATACAAGGTTTTTTGGTTTGTTTTTTTTTAGGCGGAATTTCACTCTTGTTGCCCAGGCTGGAGTGCAGTGGCACGATCTTGGCCCACTGCAACCTCCACCTCTTGGGTTCAAGAGATTCTCCTGCCTCAGCCTCCTGAGTAGCTTGGATTACAGGCATGTGCCACCATGCCCACCTAATTTTTCATTTTTTTCGTAGAGATGGGGTTTCTCCATGTTATTCAGGCTGGTCTTGGACTCCCGACCTCGGGTGATCCACCTGCCTCAGCCTCCCAAAGTGCTGGGATTACAGGCATGAGCCACTGTACCCTACCAGTTGTTTTAGTATTAGTAAAAGTATATTATTGAAACAGCTCAAAAACTATTTGGGCTTCAACTGTGTTAAGTGCTTGAACCCAATGCAGAAAATATAATGGTCAACAATGAGAATGGGCTCTCCCTTATTTGAGCATAGCATAGTAGATAAGCAAATATAGTATCAATGTCTAATTGGTCCATGCTGTGAAGAGTCAGTGAGGGTGCTGTGAAAGATGATACTGAGAAGGACTTAGAAACCATCTCTGAGGAAGTAATTTTAAGAGAGCTAAAAAAGTTTCATTGAATGTTACATTGGGGTATAGTTATAAGTGAGGAAAGACTGGTAAATAAATTTTATATAGCTGTAGAAAAATAGATTTAGACCATGAGATTTATAGTGATATGTTTTGTTTTGTTTTTAGATTTTGGCTTTTGTTTTTAACATAAAACATACAGGATCAAGGAATAGATAATCTTATGCAAATTATATCAGAATAGAAGATGAAGAACTGTTGCCAACTCATTTTATGACGTTAGCGTATCTTTGACTCCAAACCAGAAAAAGGATGGTGTTAGAAAAGAAAAATAGCTGTTCTCACTTATAAACACAAATTCCAAAGTCTTAATAAAACACATTCACATGTTAGATATTAGCAAAAATATCTATGTAAAATATCAGCAAAAGTAGATAATTCGATACTAGATACAATGTAATTCAACAGATTCATGGAATACACTAGAAAAAACTTTGTATCTTCTCAATAAATACAGAAAAAAAAATGGATTAAATTACTCATTTTAAAAAAGGCCTCTTTGAAAATGAGAAATATAACTAACTTTTAATGAGTATCTACCACAACCTGCACCAAACCATGTACTTAAAAGACTATAAACATTCCCATTGAAACCAGTAAAAGGCAAACTCGTGTGTCCTTTCTACTGCTGTTTTCAGTATGTACTTCACTTCTGACACCAGAAGTATGTGTTTTTTCCTACAACAATTCAGTTCTTTGGCAGACACCTATTGGATGCCCTGCAATACTCATTTCTGACACACTGCAAAGAGTTGATGTGGACCCCACAGGTTAAGGGCTTACTTGGAAGATAGTCTACTTCAGATGCCAATCAAAAGTAGTGGGTCCCTAGGTTACCCACAGCTACCGTCCAACTTGGCTACAGATTGAAGATTCCCTTCTCAAGTTCGATAATTTGCTAGAATAGGTCACAGAACTCAGGAAAACAGTTTACTTACTATTACTGATTTAGGGTGTCTTAAAGGATACAAATGAATAGCCAGCTGAAGAGATTATCATGGAGTGAGATCCTGAAGAGTACCGAGCACAGAAGCTTCTGTCCCCGTGGAGCTGGGGTGGACCACGTTCCTGGCACGTGGTTGCATTCTTGCTCCCCAACCCAGAAATTCTCCAAACACCCTCAGTTTTTGAAGACTTTATTTTTAAGACTTTATCGCCTGAAGTTTTTTTTGAAGACTTTATTACCTAAGCATGGTTGGTCAAGTCATTACCAGTGGTGATTAGTCCATTTCCAGTACCTTTACTCTGTTAGGAAGTCAGGGAGTGGGGCTGAAATTTCCAATCCTCACTCACCATCACTATCCATCTTTCTGCTAAAAACTTACCCGGAGCTATGTGGAAAAGAAATTAGAATATAAAGGGATTTGAAGGGAAAAGGAACAACCATCATCGTTTCTTGATAATTTGATCAATCAAAAATTTGATTAATCAGAAAACCCAAGTCATTCAGTGGCAGACAGTTAGAAACAATGGTAGAAAACAAGGTAGTGGATACAGGATAAGTTTACAAAAATTTTTAGTGTTCTGTATGTCAGAGTAACTATTTACAGAAAACTGTAAAACTTTGTGAAAGACCATACAAGAAGACTTAAGTGAAGATTCCATGTTCATGAATGAAAAGACTGTCCTCCCCAATTAACACAGTGAGAGAAGAGTAACTAAAAATGAGGATTTGGTTCAGGAATAAGCAGATGTATCAATGGAACAAAATTAAGAGTCCTGAAGATCAACTCTTTTCACACAGAAGAATTCAACTTGGCAAATTCAACATTACAAGGCCATGGGGGACACTATGCTGCTCAGAATATTGCTAGGGCAGTTGATTTCCCATATAAAAATGAGAAACATAAAATTAGTTACCAAAAATAAATCCGGATGGATTAAAGATCTAGAAAATGAAACATAAGTCTGATAGAAGACCATTTTTATGACTTCAGACTGTTTTCCAAACAAGACACAAAAGGCATAAAGTCATAAAGGACCACAGTATGTTTTATTAGAAAGTGTTAAAACTTTTTTGTGACAAGATACCATCAGCAAAGTTAAGACAGGAAGTAGACTAAGAGAAGATATTCACAAAAGGATTGAAATAGGTAATTTACAAAACTTCTGTAAATGAGTAAGAAGGATTTACTTGACAAGTGAGGAAAGAATAAGCAATTCATAGGAAATAAAGTCTGAATTATCAGTAATATGAATGAATAATTGACAGGGATAAGTATGAAGAGATGCACAGTATTGGTAGAAGTCAAGAAAATGCAAACTAAAAAGATGCCATTTTTATTATCAAAATGACAAAAGTAAATTTAAAAACATAAGATTGGCAAAGATGGAGGGAAAGGATACTTTTTTATACTGCCAGGGAGATTATAAATTAATAAGGCTCCTTTGCAGAGTTAGTTTGGCAGAAAATGGGCATGGCCTGTATGTAGCCCATCAAATGGCTTTGGGAGATTCTGGCATACTTGTAACTTTTTTTTTTTTTTTGGAGACAGAGTCTTACTCTGTCAGCCAGGCTGGAGTGCAGTGGTGTGATCTCTACTCACTATAGCCTCCATCTCCTGGGGTCAAGCAATTCTGCCTCAACCTCCTGAGTAGCTGGGATTACAGGTGTGTGCCACCATGCCTGCCTAATTGTTGTATTTTTAACAGAGATGGGGTTTTCACCATGTTGGCCAGGCTGGTCTCAAACTCCTGACCTCAGATAATCCGCCTGCCTTGGCCTCCCAAAGTGTTGGGGTTACAGGAATGAGCTACCTCACTTGACCTATTTAGTAACATTTTATTCTTCCCCTATCAACCACACCTGGAGCACACATATGATTACACACACAGCCTAGAAAGCAAACATCAGTTCTAGGTGGTGGGAACATGTTTATCAATAGCTTTCTATAACCTCAAAACTTTAAAACACGCATGCAGAGGAAAAGCAGTACATTTAATTGCCATGTTTCTATGGATTTAAGACCCTTCTCCTATACCTTATGCTTTGTTTGCTAGTATATGTGTCAGTGATGTGTATGGTAAGGAATTAAACTACCTGAGATTATTAAAAGCTCTCAGCATAAATCTGTGTCTGGAGAGTGGGGAGTTGCACATTCAGACAGGCCGTAGTAGAGACAGAGCATGTGTAATAATTTGGGGGGCTTTTAAAACATTGGTTATTGATCCTTTTTTTTTTTCTCTCTTTAGTTTCCCAGGTATGCTGAGATTGTCCATTTGACCTTACCAGATGGTACGAAGAGAAGTGGGCAAGTTCTAGAAGTTAGTGGTTCCAAGGCTGTAGTTCAGGTAAGTTTCACTTTCAAAACCTGACCAGCTGAACTGTTTCCTAGTTGCCCACACATAGGGAGCACTACTTGTTTCCCTCTGTGATGATCACTGCCTAAGTGTTTTTAGAATCTTTAGAGATTGGTTACCAGCTGCAGGGCAAAAAAATTATTATTGCATGTTTTTTTGCTCAATGTCAGCGACCTAAGCTCCACTTAGTCCAGTAGCTTCACTAGTAAAATGGCTTTTTTTTTAAATGGATAAATAGTCATGTAGAAGGAGAAATGAAAAGCAGAATTCACTGATGATGTGATGAAACCAAAAGGGTCATCTGTCTGAGTCTGTTTCTTTAAATTGTCTCATATAGTTCCTTATTTTTAATGTTACCTCACTCTGGGTAATGGCGCTTTTCTCAAATAACGGTCCCCTTAGAAATCACGAAAGCAGGGATTGGCAGAATTTCTGTAAAGGGCCAGACAGTAAAGCTTTTAGGCTTTGTGGGGCCGATTAAAATATAAACACACACACACACACACACACACACACACACCCCACACACACACACACACCCACCCACACCCACCCATCCACCCCCGTGCTTAGCTTACTTACTGAATTTGGCCTATAAGCATGAACCCTTGATCTAAAGGTTGACAATTTGGCTTATTATCATATTTCTTTGCTCATTATATCAACAGTAGTATACATTCATGTGCTTCAGTTTATAAGGGCTGTTTAACAGACAAATAAAATGTAAATGCCCGTAATCTAATTTACCCTTCTGATTAATTCTTTTTCTTGATAGGTATTTGAAGGGACTTCAGGTATAGATGCTAAGAAAACGTCCTGTGAGTTTACTGGGGATATTCTCCGAACACCTGTGTCTGAAGATATGCTTGGTAAATGGATATTATTCATTCTAAGCAGAGATCTGTTTCCTTTTAAACATATTTCCATAAGGTCGTTTAAAAATTACGAACATTTGAAAGTCAGCATCTACTCCATCCTGTCTTGTTACTGTTTTCTAGGTCGGGTATTCAACGGGTCAGGAAAACCCATTGACAGAGGCCCTGTTGTACTGGCTGAAGACTTCCTTGATATCATGGGTAGGAATAGTAGATGGATTTCTGTGTTTGGGAGAAAATACCTTCTCTCTGTCTTGTACCTTTGCCAGATAGAAAGTATTTTTGTGATACCATTTAAAGATTTTTTGTGATATCACAGAAGATATTTTTTGTGATATCATTGCCAGATTTTTGTGATATCATTTAAAGTAGATAGGCAACATGTTCCATAGGTTATAAATTATTTTATTATTTAATCATATATTTTTTAGAAATTACCTTAAAATTTTATGTATTAATAATATCTAAGACACTGTAAAATATCTAGGATATACCTGAAATGTGTATGGTAAAACCATGAATTTGAAATTAGGACTTCTCCTTTATTTTACTTTAGAAACTTGAATTCTACTATCCTGTGTTTTATGAGTCTACAAAAGAATAAAGGAAAAAATTATTTCAAGTTTCAGATTTGAAAAATAACTGATTTTTTTTTTTTTTTTTTGTAGTAAAGAGGTGGATGCTTTATATAGTTCTGGTCTTCTGCTGCTTTCTTTTTCTTTTAATTTGATAAGAGTTCTGATTTCATTCATGAATACTGTGCTGACATGTTAAAATTTTCCCTTTTGGAAATACGTTAGGTCAGCCAATCAACCCTCAGTGTCGAATCTACCCGGAGGAGATGATTCAGACTGGCATTTCAGCCATCGATGGTATGAACAGTATTGCTAGGGGGCAGAAAATTCCTATCTTCTCTGCTGCTGGGTTACCGCACAATGAGGTGAGGACTGGGATCGGTTTGGTGTGAAATTTAGCGGACAAGAATTTCTAAATGCATCACTGTTACTGAGAAACCAAATAAAGGGTTTTCAAAATAAATACTCAGTCTTATTGTTTGTTAATCCAGTTACCTTAAATCTGTATTTATGCACATCTTCTTGCTTACCCTTGCATATCTTTGCAAAAAGTACAAAATAGTTTTGTTGAATAAATCCGTGAAAACATCCCAGTTTCGTTTATGATTACGATTCCAGAAAGTTTACAGTAAAAGTTATTTTGTTGTAGAAATGTTATTGTAGATTTCAGCTGAATTCTTCTCCGTTGTTCATCAGATTGCAGCTCAGATCTGTCGCCAGGCTGGTTTGGTAAAGAAATCCAAAGATGTGGTAGACTACAGTGAGGAAAATTTTGCAATTGTATTTGCTGCTATGGGTGTAAGTAGAAGTTTTTTGTCTGTTTTAGTATGGTACATAAAATTGTGCTTGTGTTGTGAGAACAATATAACAAACTATGTATATAGTTGAATTTTTCTCTAGGTAAAGAATTCGCAATCTGGCATTTTGGCCAAACTAAGGACTAAAATTTAGCATTTAACTAATTTGAAATTTAACAATAATACTGTTTGTGCCCCAAGCCGCCTCTTTGTTCTGTTGACTTTTGTGAAAACTTTTGGGGTACTTGAGATTTTAAAAGAAGGAACAAATCTGTACCTTGGCTTTAGTCAGAAATAAATGTTAAGGATTTTTCTTCTCCCAGCACTGATGAAGTTACTGTTATTTAGGTAAACATGGAAACTGCCCGGTTCTTCAAGTCTGACTTTGAAGAAAATGGCTCAATGGACAATGTCTGCCTCTTTTTGAACTTGGCTAATGACCCAACGTAAGTAAACAGAGCTATTTCTTTCTGTGCCCCAGACTTAAGATCAAAAGTGTTTCTTAAGGCTGGTGAGGTAAAATGTGGTAATGACAGCATTTGGACCTAGCAATGAGGTAACGCTATATTTAAAGTCCAACCCTGCTTTCTGATAGTTATTTATCTGGAATTAGGCAAATTACTTAGGCTCTGAAACTCATAAAATGTGACAACTGATACTTGTCTCACAGAGTTGTTTTGCATATTAAATGAGATCATACTTAAAAATTACCTAACACAATCAACTCTCTATAAATGATTTTTTCCTCTTACCTGAAAAATCTGGCTTTCATTTCTTCCCTCTCTCTCTCCTTCCTCCCCCCCTGCCCCACCCCAGTGTTCAGAAACCATATAACTGAGAAATTCGGGACATTTATAAATAACTGTTAATACCTTACGTAAGAATTTGTAAAGTAACGATTGCTTTACTCTCTTCAATTTATTTAAAACTTTAAAAAGAGAATTGTACTTTTATTACCTGAATCATTTCTTTTTGGTCTTTTGATTTGAGTGACCTAAGACTTATGTTCTCTTTCAGCATTGAGCGAATTATTACTCCTCGGCTGGCTCTCACCACAGCTGAATTTCTGGCGTACCAATGTGAGAAACATGTATTGGTTATCCTAACAGACATGAGTTCTTATGCTGAAGCACTTCGAGAGGTAACTTATTCATGTTTTTCCCTCAGTTACACAAAATCTTGTCGCTCTGCAAGTTTTCATTATTTAATTATGGTTTTTTTAAATTTCACTATTCATATATTAGTAGAATGCCTTAATAAATCAGAAAGGAAAATACTTCCTCTTTGTCAGCTTGGTATAAGCAATTAGAGGATAAGATGTAAATGGTTAGCCTGTTTATCTTACTGTCACTCTCTCCATGGATTAAACTGATTGTAAAAGGGAGTAAATAATGCAAGTTGTTTATTCGTTACTCTCCCGGGAAGTTCTATTTCTGTCCAGACTGTTAATTTTTAACCCTGTTGTAATTCCCATTTTAATGATGTTAATATTTAAAAAAAAATAAGACGATAATCTGACAGTACTCCCTTCAGCACTTTTTTCTTCAGAAAACCCAGTGTTTAGGAACAATATTAAGATTCTAGCAGGCTGGGCATGGTAGCTCACGCCTGTAATACCAGCACTTTGAAAGGCCAAGGCAGGAGGGTCGCTTGGGGCCAGGAGTTCAAGACCAGCCTGGGCAACATGGCAAGACCCCATCTCCATAAAAAAATTGAGAAATCGGCTGGGCAGACTGGCACACACACTTGTAATCCTAGTTGCTCGGGAGGCTGAGGTGGGAGGATAGTTTGAGCCCAGGAATTAGAGGCTGCAGTGAGCTATGATTGTGCCGCTGCACTCCAGCCTAGGCAACAAAGCAAGACCTGTTTTTTTGTTTGTTTGTTTTTAAGAAAAGGAAAGATTTGAACAGTTACCCCTAGAAGTTTTGGGGTGTTTGTTCTATACAAGTTACTGAAATTTTGAGTAAGTTACTCTTTTAAGCACATAAAAAGACTTCTGAAGAGACAGGATCTATCAATACCTGGCTTCTTAAAATTCCCTAAGAGCCCTCACCATATCTTAACCCTGCTGTACTGTATTGCTGTTTCAAACTAACTCTAGTAAAGAACTAGTTTTTTCCCTCATCCATCACAGACTAATACTTTTGTAAAATGCAATAAAAATGAGTTATTAGAAAAGTGAAGTTTTAAAAATATATAGTTTACAAATGCAGATTTTAAAATTATTATTAGATTCAACAGACATAAAATTATTCTGCCTAATTGCCATGAGAGTTTCTAAATGTGTATTTTGCTTTCTCTGTGATCATTGCTCGTTGATAACAGCTGGTCTGCAGACCACACTGTGAGGAGCACTGCTATAGGACACTCCTTCGAAGATGCCAAAGTAGCACTTAGAAGTTGCATTTCATAATGCTTTAGCGTTCTACTTGATTGTAGGTTAATATGCATGCCTGTAGTCCAGTATCCATGACTCTAAGGGAAAGATCATTTATCACCATTCCTATTTTGTGCAGTGGAATGGACTCCTGGCTTTGTGACCTTGAGAAATTGTTTAATTGTTCTAACCCACGATTCCAACTGTAAATTGGAGGTAACACCTTCCTCATACGGTAGCTGCGAGGATTAAATAATGTTGTAAAGCGCAGCAGATGATTCCTGGTGTGCATTTCCTTCCCTTTTAACTTTTTTTGGGATTAGGTTTCATAAATATGTCTAGTTTGACCACATGGAATAAATCTTGTGAACCAAGATTCTTTTCTGTTTTAAAATTAACTTCCTTTGATTTATAAAATTATAGGCAGATTTTCTTCTAGCAAACTATTTGAAAACTTAAATTATGGCAATAAGATTTTAGCAAAAACCGGTCACCTGTTGTCAATATTTTTGTTGCAGAATAATTTGAATTTATGTTGCTGGGAGATTTTTCTAAATTATCCTTAAAGACAGTCTTTAAAATGAACACGATGGGATTTTCAACTTTGTACTTTGGCATGTTCAAACAAGCATGTTCCAACGAAGCTTGTTCTAATCTGGTGCGTGATACTCTTCTCCTTGACTTGCTATCAGGTTTCAGCAGCCAGGGAAGAGGTTCCTGGTCGACGAGGCTTCCCAGGTTACATGTATACAGATTTAGCCACAATATATGAACGTGCTGGGCGAGTGGAAGGCAGAAACGGCTCCATTACTCAGATCCCTATTCTTACCATGCCTAATGATGGTAAGTTTTGGTCTTTGGATTTTAACACACCTAATCATTTTAAGGAGAGAGAAGACCCATCTACCTTTTTGAGTTGAAATTATTTTGAGAGCACATCCCCTAAGAGTTTATCTTGGTTATTTGTGCCTAAATAAAATTTTTTTTATCTGAAAATTACCCATAGTTATCATTATTCTTTTGTGGAGGAAAAGCAATTTTCTTCATAATTTTAAGTTTTTAACTTTCGTTTATTAGGTACTATTGAGTGCCTGCTGTTTGCAGGACAGTGTCCTAAATGTAAAGAATTTTTGAAAAGAATTTATGATCTCTACTTAGTGTAAGTTACTCAGTCTAGTTGGGGGTTCTTTTAATGTGTGTGCACCAGTGATTTAAGATGGCTATGTTAAGTGCCACGTCAAGAGCACAGGTGCTAAAGTCCACTAGACTTAGAGACAGATTTTTTTAACCAAGGGCTGTTTAGAAATGACTTTCCAATATCTGTCTGCACGTGTGCTCAGGGTGGCTCCTGGGGTACAAGTGTTCAGAATTCCTCTTTTGTATTGCCTTTTTGTCCTTATTTCAGTTTTGGAAAAACACACAATAGGGTAAGTTATTACGTACTGTAATTGAGCACTGTGCTGAGTGCTTTATAAACATTCATTTGCTCCTCATAGCAACTTTGAGGCAGGTGCTGTTTGAGGCACAGGGAGGTAAAATGATTTGTCAAGGTTAGCAAGTGATAGATTTGGGACCCAGTTTGAGTTCATAATTCACACTGTTTCTCTGTACTGCCTCTGATATGAAAATGTGGTTTGTTCCAAGGGAGTAGCTACAAAATGATGTAATGGAACAGATTTGGAAATGTGTTGCTTTGTGTGCCCTTTTTGGTGCAGCCTGTGTGGTGTTGGTTTATTTGTGTACATGCCTACATTTTGCATGGTGAAATGTGTATCCATCCGAGTTAGCTTATGAACTAAGAATGTTCTCAGTATACTTCAGCTTGGCAGATTTCTATAAGGGAACTTTGTGTTTAAAATGAAACAATTTATATTTTGAGGGTGGAGCACTTACCTAGGGGAGAGAGTATCTTTTATGAATGTAACCAGTTTACCTCATAGAGCCAGCACACATCTAACTGCTGCAACCAAACTAAACTGGCCGGTATAGTTGCCACTTGCCACATTTGGCTATTTAAGTTCAAATTAACTAAAATTAAATAAAATTGAAATTAAGTATGTCAGTTTTGTTAGCCACGTTTCAAGTGTTGGATAGCCATATTTGGCCGATGGCTACCGGAGTGCACACCACAGACACAGAACATTTCCAGCATCACAGAAAATGACCATAGTAACACTTCTGAGTAATGCTGTGGGTAGTACAGATGGACTTCTTGTGGGTTTGGTTCTGAGATGGCTACTTTAAAACTCATAACCTGAGGATGCCATGCTTAATGTTATCTGTCTTCCTCCGGTAGATATCACTCACCCGATCCCGGACTTGACTGGCTACATTACAGAGGGGCAGATCTATGTGGACAGACAGCTGCACAACAGACAGGTATTAAATGTGAGCAGTGCTGTGAGGCTTGCAGACCTGCTCCTCCGTTACTCTTGAGGGACTTGGGTTTTTCTCTTAGGAATTGCTTTGCTTAGAAAGTATCAACTTGAATTGTTTTTAATATAGCTATAAAATTATCATTTTTGTTATCTTAAATTCTGGTGTGGGCAGAGTGCCAGAATTAAGAAATGTAACTTTTCTTTATTGTGTCTTAAAATGGAGTCACTTGTCTCCAAGAACTTTTTGGGAATTCTGTTTCATAATGGTGTCATCTACCAATCTTGTTATTAATAGAAAAACAGACTTTTCCATGCTTCCGTAGTAGATGCTGACTTTGAAAATCAGCTTTTAGGAGTTATTGTTAATCTTTTAATTTTGTGTATAATTTTTTGAGTCAGAGTTCAGACCATTTTGACTCAATAATGTGGTAGTACTTGCCAAGCAGATGTTGAAAGTTGTAGTTTTTAAAAATAGGCTTGTACAGTGTTATAGATGACACTTTTTTGGATTTGAGTCTGGAAAGAAATATGCTATAAAGTGTTTCTTACTACCTTTTCTTCCCAGGAAGAGAGAGTAGGTTGCGTCTAGAAGACAAATGCAGCAGTTTTCTGTGATTTAAGGAGTAATAATGAATTCCAAATGCTTTTTTATTACCAGTAAAACTTGAGTTTTTTACTGAAATGTAGTATTTTTTCCCCCTCTCATTCTATGCAAGATCTATCCGCCTATCAATGTGCTGCCCTCACTATCACGGTTAATGAAGTCTGCCATTGGAGAGGGGATGACCAGGAAGGACCATGCTGATGTATCTAACCAGCTGGTACGTGCATTCTTCTAAGAATGGTGTTTGAAAGAAATGGATACTTTCTGCTGGCTTTCACCTGTTGTCTTTCACCCTTATCACTTTTCTCTTCCCCATCCACATGGAATTTTCGTATAGGCTTGAAATGGGATACATAATCATTCATTAGAACCAAAGCAGCCTTTTCTCATATGGTTGGTTGCTGACGATCAAGATGAGCTTGAAACCTGTGTCTCATGGTATCTAGTTTCTAAATAAAAAGCCAAGCAATAAGATTGTTTAAACTTTTTATTAGCAATGTTAATGTTAATTATATAGTATTCCTGAAAGGCTACTGTAACCTATTTCTTGGGTAACATATTAAGCCATCACCAGAACACTAACTTGTACAGTTTTATGTAGATTCTGAAATCCTTGATTTTTATATTGTATAAGATTATACACTAACACAAATAAAAATACTTAACGACCATAAAGTAGAAAGGTAAACTTAGTGATATCACAGATTTTTTTTAAAAAATAGAACTTCAAGACGAATTTCTCCACGGTTTATGTTTTCTGATTTTCAAGTGCTCTGTAAATTTTGAGCTCACTAACATATTGAAGAAGACGCCTTTCTGAGTGAGAATATATTCCTTCTGGTACTTTCATACGAACTTTATGTGAATTGTTTTTGTAAATTCCTTCTTTGGGCTCTTGTGAGGAAAACAAGAGCAATCCATTCCTGTATCCCAAATGCCCGAGCATTTTGAAAGCTTGTCTAAGCTGATGGAGCCCTCTTCTCTTTAGTATGCATGCTATGCCATTGGGAAGGATGTGCAAGCTATGAAAGCTGTGGTGGGAGAAGAAGCGCTCACTTCAGATGATCTTCTCTACTTGGAATTTCTGCAGAAGTTTGAGAGGAACTTTATTGCTCAGGGTAAGAGGACTGTTGTCTTACAAACACAAAAAGCCTCGTATGTGATTTTGAAAACTACTTTCCAAGTCTGAGAGAATTCACATTGGTTTCTATATAGTTATATCTCTGGTTAGAGAAGAGGTTCTGTCACCTGCCTGCCTTAACCCTTTGATTCACCTCTGCCTTCTAAACATCTTGGGAAGATCTTGACTTGGTTTTCCGGTGACTTACTACCATCTTACTGTTTTCCTTCTTCTGTTGCCCTTCAGAATCCTCCTTCCCAGGCCCTCTGCTCTGCAACTTCATTGCCAGTTCCCCTTTTTGCTAACTTGTCAGCAGTGATCCGCTTTGACATTTGGGACTTGAAACTTTTCTGATTCATCTGCATTTATCTCCTTTTCTCATTTCTTACCTTTCTGCCTAATTGTTAGTATTCCAGAAAGCTCAGTTACCTGTTCTTTCTGCTTTCACTCCCAGTGTCCACTTTTCACTCTGTTGTGGACTGTGATGTGTGGACCTTTACCTGTTGTCCAGACCTCTGATTCCATATCTCTAGCTGCCATAGGGACCCCATTGTTGCTTATGCCACCAGCCCCTCAGGCTCACTCTACTCAGAACCAAAGTTTTTTCCAACTGACCTACCTTGCAGTGCCCTTTTAATTTTTATCTACTTCTGGTATAATCATTGTCCCAGTTAACCAAGCTTAGTAACTGGGCATTATTCTTAACCTTCTTTGTTTATTCTCCAATGATCAATTATTTACTAATTTGTGTTGTTTTCCTTTGAAATATCTTAACCTTATTCTGTTTTTATTCCCATTATATTACCTTAGTCCTGTATTTCTTAAAATTTAGTATGCTTTTGAATCAGCCAGAGATATTGTTAAAATGTAAATTCAGGTTCAGCAGACCTTGGTGGGGATGCTGCATTTCTATGAGTTCCTGGGTGATGTTGAAGCTGCTGGTCTCTGGCCACTCTTGAGTCCAGAGGTCCTAGTCCAAACTTTGTCCCATCATCTTTGGCCATTGGTGCCAACATTTCACCAGTCTCCTTAACTCCTTATGTACCACTGCCAGGGTAAATATATTACTCATTTTATTGGTTGTCCCTCTACTAAAAAAACCTGTAATCATTTTTATGATATAGCATCAGCAGGAATTCCAAGTTGTTTTGCTTGGTCTCTCTCGTCACCCCTGCTAATGCTAGTGATAGTCTCTTAATGTCAGTGGTGGTTACAACAGGTGTTTTTACTTTGGAATAAAGGCATCAGGCTGTACACTTAGAATTTGTATACCCTTCCAGTTGTATGATACATTAATATTAAAATCCTCACAAAATTCATGATTATTGGAAATTTTTTAATGCAGAACCTGAATATCTTAAAAGTTTTCATCTAGAAAAAAGAATCCTCCAGCCTTGGAATTAAAGAATAAGATTTATTGTGGGATCGGGATGATTCTGCCATCAAAAATAATTTTAACAACTCTGAAAACTACTGACCTTTGGTTAGTGATACTCTTGAGGGGGTTGTGTGTATTCAGGTGCTTGACTGACATTTATGGCCTTCTGATCATCTGTGTTAGTCGCCCTCAAATTCAACCTTTTCTCCTGTGGGAACCTTCTGTGCTTGGGAGACTTTTCTCACTAATCTCTGGACAAAACATTGATTCTAGTTTCCATTGCTCAAGTATCCTACCCAGTTGTCAAATCTCAGATCCCCGCAAGACTGCTCACCCTCTTAGCCCACCCACTTCTTCTTCTCTGGTTCCTTACGGTACTCACTGTCTGTGCCCTCTTTTCCTCACTTCTTATTTAGTCTTAGGAGTCTTTTTTTTTTTTTTTTTAATATACATTTAATACACTGCTAGTCATATAACAATATGTACTGAGTAACATTGCTAAGTTGGAAGTCGTTTGCGTTTACTAATTCAATCTCAATTTTTAAGGTCCTTACGAAAATCGCACTGTCTATGAGACTTTGGACATCGGCTGGCAGCTGCTTCGAATCTTCCCCAAAGAAATGCTGAAGAGAATCCCTCAGAGCACCCTCAGTGAATTTTACCCTCGAGACTCTGCAAAGCATTAGCTGCTGCTTCCGTACTGCTCCGTGCTCTTGTGAAATACTGGTTCTGTTTTTGTTATTCCTTTTGCAATCCCCCATCCCCACCTTTGTGTTGGAGTTTACTGTGTTAACCTGTTATTAAAAACAAAGAATAGGTAACATATTGTGCCAGTGTTGCAATGTTTTAAACTGCTAACAGACTTTAAAATATCCCCTGTTCAGAAAACCTGGGTCCTCAGTGCTATGTTTAAAGTAGCTGCAGGGTTGGAGTGACGTTTTCTTATTGATGTATGTATTGTACATAGTGTAGTAGTTAGTTACCTGATAAGGGTCTCATGATTTGGGTCTCTTAGACCTTACCTCTCAACTCCCTCAAGAGTACCAGTCTCTGAAGTGATAATGCTTTGGTCTCTGCATTAGGGGCAAGATCCGGTCTGAAAGAAGTCTCCTTTTCGAAGGGCCAAGAGGCTCTTCCCTGAATGTTTGCTTTCAGTGTGTTGGTGTGCCTGTGTTGCTGGGCTGTGCTGCTGCTTGAAGCAGGTGGTTTTTAATGTCTACTTGATCTTTCCCGTGTAACAAATAGATGAGCGAAGGGAGTCTCTTCTCTTTAGTACATATGTATTGGGATCCCTGTGTCTTACAGCTCTCCCTCTCCAAGTAATACATAGAATCCTGTAACTTTTGCACAGCTGGTATCTGTCTGGTAGCAGTGAGACTCCTTGTCTTGGTGATGCTTACTTGGTTTCCAAGCAGAGGAGCCACATGATTTAAATCGCGAATAGAGTTGTCGTTTGGGATACTGTATAAGAAAAGAAGAGAAACACTACAGCCTTTCTACATTCTGACATGCTAACAGTGGTTTCAGTTTCTAATGTGTTTACCAGATGCCGAAGGCAAGGTGGGGAGCAAAAGCACATCTGTTTATGGATATTTTAAACTCTGTTAGAGAGCAGCCTTTGAAAATCCTCTGTTTGGTTCTGCTTTTTGACCTCTCTCTACCTTTTCAGGGTAATCTTTGTGGCACAAACGATAGCGTTTCCAGGCTTTAGAGTTTTCTGAATTCCTGCGCCTTCCTGGTGTGAGCCTTGAGCGATCTTCTATGCAGTTCTGCCGTGTCTCCCGTTGCGTCTCTGTGTTCTTCGTCACTTGGGTGCAATAGCAACTCCTCTCCTCTGCGCATTCCATCTTTCATGTTGTGTAAAGTTCTTCACTGTTTTCTTTGGAGGGATGGGGTTGGGGGGAGTCAGCATGATTATATTTTAATCTAGAAAATGTGACATCGATATAAAATGAAAATAAATGTTAAATTAAATGGAAGTTAATGTGACTCTGTATCTTCTAATGAGGAAAGCAAGAAGCAAATATGTAATCCTGCTTCTCTTCAATTCACAAGCCTGAGCATCGTAACCAGGATTGGGAACCAGCCCTTGTGTTGCAGGGACATGTCTTCCAGGCTGTCCTTGCCATTCTTTTTAGTACTGTCTCTTGCAGTGCGCTGTAGTTTGATCTGGGGCTGAGCATTCCTACAGGGGCTCTCCAGCATTCCTCATTTCAGACTTTGTCAGGACCTCTAAAACCCATCTTCTGTGAATGAAAGAGGGTGCTAAATAGTGAAATACAGCTTGAGGCAAGCCAAAACTCATTTCACGTACAGTCTCACAGGGGTGTCCAGTGTATAAAGAAACCTGGTGGAAGCACAGGGCGTGCTGTCATGGAGCCTCCCATTTCTCACCGCTGCAGTTCAAATCAGCTTTCAGGAGACGTAGAAGAAAAAGCTTAATTAAGAAGTACTCGGTAGACCTGAGTTCTCTTCGTGGTCCTACCGGTACTATATGGCCTTGCTTAGTCATTCAGCAAATTTGAGTCTGCTTGTCTGCCTTTTAGGGTTATTATAAGGACTGGAGATTTTTGTGTGTAAAACACTAGGGTAGTGCCTTGTCCATAGCAGGCCACTGTTATTAATAAACCTTTTTTAAGATAAATTTGCCTTACTACTCTTACATAATACTTAGGATTTGTTGGTTATGTAGCACTCTTGTGATTTTATAACTTTACTTTTAATGAAAATGCTTTCTTAAGGAGGCTTTTTATACCAGAATAAGATCTAATGAAAAGACCTGGTAGGAAGCCAGTGTCCTCAAAGGTCAGGCTAACTAAATGACTCATTCAGCATCTATACTTGTAGTTGACTGTCACTTACTTGTGTAAGATATCATGTCAGTGAAAAAATGTTTCCAGACTAATGTCATAAATACCTCACTAAGATGTTTTGTTTTCAGCAAGTGTGGAGGTACAAAGCACCCTCTGCCCTTGGAATTTTCTGTTACTCTAGTAAGGAAAAGCTAGCTTAATTCAATTTTAGGAACCAAGAGAAAATAGTTCCCCAGACTGCATTTAAAATAGCATTTAGAGACTACAACAAGAAAAACTTGGCAAGGCAGTTCTTGAGGGACGATTATTCTTTGTGGGAAAACTTAAGGGGAAGGAAGTGGGTTTTTCAAATGAAACAGTCATGTTCCTTACTCAGCTACCAACTGTAGTTTTATTCCGAGCCATTTTTCCAGTTTCGGGTTGAGCACCTGCCTCACACTCAGGCAAACCATGTGGTGTCCCCAGCTGCCCCTCCTCCATATGAAGCCCTGCACTGGCAACAGGAGCGGGTGACTGATGTTTGGAAACAGTGAGAAATCTTCTAGTCACTAATGGGTCACAGAGCTTTGATTCCTGAGCTAGTGGCAGAACCCATCCAGAAAACTTAGTAAATGTTTTGCAGATACATCTGAAAGCTAGGAATTGTGGGACCCTCCCTCATCAGTCTGCCACAGTTGTAAAGGGAAAAGCAAAGGATCTGACCACGGCTGTCACTGAGGTGGAGGGACATATGAACGATACCTAGGTCTCCTTTGTAGGAGCCTGAGGATCTCTAACCTAGAATCAAACACATGGCTCTTTGCTGTGGTTAGCAGCTATAAGTAGTGCACATGTGATATGCCACGTTTCTCCAAAGAATTTCATCTCCAAACCCTAGACCATTTTCTAAATCTAATAAATTACAGCATTCCAGGTAAGAGTGGTCATATAGCCCAACTAGAAAATGACTTGTCGGGGGTCACAAGGGAATGGTGGAACATGAGCTGGAACCTGGGTCTTTAAGCCTAGGCCAGAACACTCTCCCCAGCACAAGGTTAACATCCAAAGGCCACTCCACGCATCAAAATGGCGTTCGCCGATGTCAGTCTCTCTAGAAACCAGGATTCTGTACTGTGGCTAAAGTTCCAGTATCCTAGGTGACAGAATGGTAGCGTGAATGTAAACCAAAGGGCCTGTATGGACCTAAGGACTTGAGGGCTCACACTAAAAAGTTAAGCTTTGTGGGGAAGGTTAGATGGGAATATGTGTGTAGACAATAGCCTCAAAATGCATCCGATTCCTTTTCTAAGCATTCGTATTCCTCGTTTCCACAAGAGGGCAGCAGCCCCTGAACAGTGTCGCACTGGCTAAACACTGAGTTCCAGAAACAGACACTTTCAGCTCAGTGGCCATTCAGTTCACTGAATCAAATGGTGCTTTTTTTGGAGCTGCATGTTAGCCTGGGGGCTATAAGGGGACATGCTCTGATAAAAACAAACTAAAATCGGTGCAAGGAGCCCTGTACTGTGGAATCGGAAGATCTGGGTAGAGAGATGGCAGGAATGATCTTGTCTGTCCATTTCCTGGTAACTGAAGGGCTTTCTGAGCATCTGAAGCAGTGAGATCCAGCTTCTGGTGAAGGTGCGACCATCTGCTCAGATGGGCATCTCTGGTAGTTGGAATAATCTCCCTAAACCAAGCAGCTTGCCTCCCTGTAATTTCACGGAGGGAATATTCTTGGGCTGTTCCCTAGGGCTCTCCCAGGTGTTAATCCTCTGCCATTTTGAATATAGTTGGCCACTTCCAAGTCTTCAGTCTAGATAGTTATAGTTCTCTACAGCCCTCCCTTTATGAGTAGGGGAGTTACTCATCTCTCTAGTGACGGAACAGTTTTAGAAGTCAGATCTAGCCTCCTGACATAGTACCTCTGTTCATGGGTCTGTGCTGTCCATAGATCTCCAAAATCTAAAGGATCAGCTCATGGAAATCAAAGCCTCTCACAAGCAGGAAGCTGGAACTGGAGGCAAGCACTGAACACGGGACTTGGGACCAACTCAGAGAGGCTGGGACTGATTCAGGCTTAGGTTGCTGGAAGCCTCTGTGTGCTCTGAGTTAAGACATTCTATTCCCTGGTTCTACTGGACTTTTCCCCAGGATCTACTAATCAGTAGCACTCAAGTGTGGCCCTAGCAGTAAGGAAGCTTCGTTAATGGTTTACCTAATAGACGTTCATTGTTCAGATAAAACTTGGAAAGTGCAGGTAAGTATGAAGAAGAGAGTCCCATAATCCTATGACTTAGAGGAAACTTAACATTTTTTTCATATCAAACCTTTCAACAATCATGCCTCTACCAACTGTGGCTTTGCCCTCCTATCTTGTTAAGCCAAAGCCCATGGCAATTCTGGCTACTTTCTCCTGAGGACCACATATATATACACACACATACATATATATATGTATACACACACACACACACACATACATACATATATACACACGTATATGTGTGTGTATATATAATATATAATACATAATTACAGAAATCATGTCAGGAAGAGCTGTGTTTAAGGCGTAAACTTTCAGTAGACGCACTTACAAAACAGCCATGTTGTTTAATTTGGGGCCTGTTGAAAAACAAAAATAATTTCAAAATAACAAAGTTCTATTGAATTCCTTAGATTACATGTAACGAGGGGAATTGTGGTCCTTTGGCAGTGCTTCTCAAAAGCCCGTTTCTTCTGTTTTTTTGTTTTTTTTTTTCTGAGATGTCTTGCCTTGCCATCCAGGCTGGAGTGCAGTGGTGCCATCTCGACTCACTATAACCTACGACCTCTGCATCCCGGGCTCAAGCAATTCTCCTGCCTAAGCCTCCTGAGTAGCTAGGATTACAGGCACATGCACCAACACGCCCAGCTAATTTTTGTATTTTTAGTAAAGACGAGGGTTTCACCATGTTGACCAGGCCGGTCTTGAACTCCTGACCTCAAGTGATCCACCCGCCTTGGCCTCCCAAAGTGCTGGGATAACAGGCATGAGCCACTGCCCCTGGCCTGTTCTGGGTATTTCTTATAAATGAGATCATACAGTGCTTCTTTTAGTTAACATAATGTTTCCTAGGTTCATCCAGCTCACAACACATAATCATGCTTCATTTCTTTTTATTACCAAGTGATATTTCATTATATGAATATACTACTTTGTGTCCATTCATTGGCTGACAGACATTTGAGTTGTTTCCACTTTTGGGCCATGAATCCTGCTAGCAACATTCATGTACAAGTTTTTATGTGGATATATGTTTCATTCCTCTTGAGTATATACCTAGGAGTGGAATACCTACAGCTGGGTCATAAGATAACTCTGTGTTTAACCTTTTGAAGAACTACCAAACTATTGACCAAAGTGGCTGCCCCATTTTATATTTTCATTGGCAGTGTATTGGGGTGGAGTTTCTTATAATGCCAAATAATTGGATTTGTTCAGGAAGCAAGTAACATATAGCTTATTTACTGAGCTTTTAAAGATATACTTAATGTCATTTCTTAAGAAACCAAGTTGGCCAGGCGCAGTGGCTCACGCCTGTAATCCTAGCACTTTGGGAGGCTGAGGCGGGTGGATCACAAGGTCAAGAGATCGAGACCATCCTGGCCAACTTGGTGAAACCCCATCTTTACTGAAAATACAAAAATTAGCTGGGCGTGGTAGTGCACACCTGAAGTCCCAGCTACTCAGGAGGCTGAGGCAGGAGAATCACTTGAACCCAGGAGGCAGAGGTTGCAATGAGCTGAGATTGCGCCACTGCATTCCAGCCTGACAAC
>NW_016107435.1:3942246-3960052 GCF_001604975.1 Cebus imitator
AACCAGGTCTTTAAGATTCCAAGTGCTTTAATATAGTTGAAACTAAAGAAAATAAAATTTGCATTCTGCCTCTTAATTGCATGGGAAAATGTACTTATTAAGCATTCAGTTTAATGACTATGTAATACTTTATTGTAAATATACCCATATTTTCTCTGTTGTTTAATATTTAGCGTATTTTCAACTTTTGCCTATACTGTGATGATTCGTTAGTACGTAAATATTCATCTGTATTCTGGGATATTTAAGAGATTTCCAAAAGTATAGGACAAAGAATATGAACACTACCATAGCTCTTGACTTAATAGCTCCACTGCTTTAAAAAAGATGTGTGACAGCCTTTGGTCTCACCATGATTTCATTGCACCCTCACTAGCACTGGGTGTTCTTTCTTGTTAAAACACTAAAACCAAAAATACCTTAAGAGACCTCCAGCCTCTCAGAGGTCCCCATCCTGTCCCCTATCCGTGACTAGCCATCTCCTTTCTCTCCAGAAACTAGTATCCTGACTTGTAATAGGGGGGAAAAAAATCCTTGCTAATTTAATGCTTTTGTATACTGTACTAAAGTAAACCAAGTTATCACTGAATTCCAACATTTTTTTTTTGGAAATTCAGGGCTTAGACATGTACGTTGCAAAGATAGCTTTCATCATTTCAAGGTCCCCAAATGGGTGGGGACAGGAAGCCCACATGATTTCTAAAATCCAGGGACTCATATCTGGCCAGTGTGCCCTGGCTGTGCCCAGGATCTCTCTTGGGCAGCAAATGGGACTTCTTTCTTGCCGTCTTGTCTAGGTAATGATGGGCCTTTTCCTGTCCCTCCTGTATCACCAAATCAAACTCCAGAGGATGACAATCCAAGACTCAAAGACAGCAGCAGAACTTTTACATGATGAATGGACCATTTCACCCAAGGCAGAACACTGCTAAATTCACCACTCTACTCCTAATCAAATTTTTTAGAGGTGGTGAGTTCCCTTTCTAGAACAGGATACAATAAATAGAGCCATTGCTCTTTCCCCTACAGACCTGTATAGCGCCTAGAATGGGAAGCTCTGGCTTCCCAGCTTGAGGACAACAGGATGCTTTTCTTAGATCAGACCTGGCACTTTTCCCCAGTTCCGCTGTGGGCTCTGTTCTCTGGTCTTCCCCTTGCATTGAGAAATACAATTACTGACATATGGGAAGTGACATTAACACAAATTCAGGTGACTGGAACTCTCTGGGGAAGCACATAGTACTCTGCTGCTGCCATGCAAGAAGAAGGAATAGAATTTTCCCCAGGAGCCCGGGAAAGATTCCAAGTTCATTGCTGTTGTCAGCATAAACCCCCAAGCCCACCTCAACCCACTAGACTCTACTATTGTTATTTGCAACTCTCTGAAGATAGGGCAGGGGGAACGTTGCTGCTCACTACCTGAGGTTCAGGGAGGTTAAGTAACTGACCAAGATTTAGTTAGAAGAACTGGGATTGGAACTCGGAGTTGCTGAAATCTTGTGGAGATTCTATCTGTCACTCTGTGTTCCTGCTGTGCAGAAAAGTCCTCAGATTGTGGTAGCCTAATGTGGAAAATCTTCGGCTTTGGAGAACAGTAGATCCAAGATGAAATCTGTGTTCTACCATTATATTATGAGAATTTAGACAATTATTTACTATTTATGACCCTATTATAATTGGGGACAATAAACTGTTAAAGATTAAGTGAAAACACTACAAAATATCTACAATAGTGTGGGTTTGAATGCTGGCTTTGCCTTTTTCTAACTGATTGCATGACAAATGGCAGAAATGTCATCGGGTAGAAATGAAAGGTCCTCTGGGTGTTTGGAGAGCCATTTAACCTCCCAGCTTCCATTTCTACATCTCTAATAATATAACAACAACAACAAAAAAAAGCCTAGGGGCTAGGTACAGTGGCTCACACCTATAATCCCAGCACTCTGGAAGGTCAAGGCAGGAGAATGACTTGAGGCCAGGAGTTTGATACCAGCCAGGCAACATAACAAGACCCTGCGTCTACCAAAATAAAAATTAGCCATGCCTGGTGCTATGTATCTGTAGTTCTAGGACATTTTTCTTAGACCTGGCACTTTTCCCCAGCTCTGCCTCATGGGCTGTGTCCCCTGATCTTCCCATTACACTCAGAAGGCTGAAGCAGGAGGATCTTTTGAGCCTAGGAATTCAAGAGTAACACTGAGCCATGATCATGCCACTGCACTCTAGCCTTGGCAACAGAACTAGGCCCTGTCTCTACAAGAAAAGGAAAAACAAGCCTTATATTTTTATGATAAAATGAATTCACAGTTTTGAGACATTCAAGTCCCATGCTTCAATGACTATGTCGTTTAGCCTGTTTCCCTTATCTGTAAAGCAGTCTGAGCAGGGATTATCTCTGTATTGCCAGGTGATAGTAGACCTTAAATGTAGGTGCTCACTTTGGCAGTACATATACTAAAATTGAAACGAGACAGAAAAGATTAGCATGGCCCCTGCACAAGGATGATGTTTAAAAAAATGTTTAAAAGAAGAAAAAAAAAACCAAAAGTAGATGCAAACTATTTTATAATGCATGCTCTCAAAACAAAAGGAAAAGAGTAAGATTCCATGTTGCATAGAAGAATTAGTGATCTTAAGTGGTTTTGAGTGTCTAGAGGAAGCTCATGCTTTATTGAGTCTCTTATGTGGCTGATGAGAGACTTCCTATTTTATTAATGATGGTACTGAAGCCAGATGTTAAGTAACTTGCCCAAGTTCACATAGGTAGTGTGTGACCAGCCTGGCTTTAACTCATGGCTAATTCTCCAAAGACCATGGTTTTTTGTTTGCTTTCGTATTTTAAGGTAAGACGGTTATAACCAGGCCTTTAAGTGTTATCAGAGAAATAAGGTCAATGGCTATAAATGTGTGTTTGCAGAATTTCTTCATAGGGTGGCTAACCTTAGGGCTATCAGAATTGTATTCCTACATAAAACTACTTCAGGAAAGACAGGCTTGGGAATGACACCCTTTTCATAAGTGCAAAATAAAATACCAAAATCTAGTGACCTTGTACTATCTTCTCTCCACGCCCACCGCCACCACTCCCAACCATATTAAAAGAGAGTCCCTCAGAGTGCTGCCATGAGGGTGGCCAGCATGGCAGCTGGGAGGACTGATGGCACCACTAACACTGAAGACCTCTCATTTCTGCAGTATGACACCCACCAATGAGCACATCTGAGAGGACGGGGATGGGCAGTGACTAGAGAGCTCTTATAGCCTGAGGACAAGACAGGATCCTGTGGTTCCTGAGGGGCCCAGGAAGGCACAAGGAGGAGGTGCCAGCTCCAGCAACCTTTCCTCTGCAGGCCCCTGAGTCTTGATAGCACAGCCCTGTCCCGTCAAGGAGCGGGTACCCTTGCCTGAGGAGAAGCTCCAGGGAAGGCAGCCCTGGGCATGACCCCCAGGTAGCCGCTGCTCATGGCTGAGAGAGGGAGCCCACCTTCCCAAGCTCTGGCTACACCCTTAGACCCCAAGGGCCAGCCATTACTGCTCAGTTTGGTCATTGACAGTTGTCTAGACATTGTGCCACCAGTCCTTCCAGAGCAAGAATCACTTCTCAACTCACTGTCCAAAAAAAGGTGAGAGGGCTTGAATTCTAATTCCTAGATAGGTGATTAGCTACGTCATGGCCTCCCCAGGAAGTGCTAATTTTTAATAGATTTCCAGAAAGGACCAGATATGTCCTTCTCAAGCTGTTCTCTTTTCTTCTCTTCCTCTTTCTCCTCATCCCATTTCCTTCTCCCAAATCCAAACACCCGGGAGCTCAGACTGACAGAGACAGCTGTGCGGTAGCCCTTACAGTTGGTTGGCTAGGGCAGCCTGGGTTTCTTTTGCTAGTTGGAAGACATGGGTGAGGAGGGGGTATTGTAATCAAGCAGCAGGAGCTTCTACTCTAGAGATTTTTAGGCCCAGAGAGGACTAACCCCTGTCCCCTCCCCTCCCCTCCCCACTTCCCCTCTTCTTTCCTTTTTTCTTTTTTTGAGACAGAGTCTCACTTTGTCGCCTAAGCCCAGGCTGGAGTGCAGTGGCACGATCTTGGCTCACTGCAAACTCTGCCTCCTGGGTTCAAGCAATTCTCCTGTCTCAGCCTCTGGAGTAGCTGGGATTACAGGCATGTGCCATTACACCCGGCTAATTTTTGTATTTTTAGTAGAGACAGGGTTTCACCATATTGGCCAGCCTGGTCTCGAATCCCTGACCTGAAGTAATCGACCCACCTTGGCCTTCCAAAGTGCTGAGATTACAGGTGTGAGCCACTGCATCCAGCCTGACTTTTTTCTGAAGCCTGCTCTGAGATTGGCCTGGCCCTGAACAGAAGGAAGATGCCCAGCAGCAGAAGCACCATCATGGACTCTGGCTTAAAGCCCTCATACATTTCAGGTCTGTCAGTTAGTGTATATGGGGAAACTTAGAGTAGCCATAGGCGCAGGTATCTGTGTGTCTAAAGAGGCAGCAGTGCTTTTTTCTTTATTTTAATTTTTCTTTAGGTGCATACTATATCTGGCATATCTCCCCATATTGTCCGTCCCCACCCTCGCCTCCCTCCCCACCCCCTGCTGTCTCTCCCCTCCCCCCATCAACTGCCCCCAGTGTATGATGCTCCTTTCCCTGTGTCCATGTGTTCTCATTGTTCAACACCCACCTGTGAGTAAGAACATGTGGTGTTTGGCTTTCTGTTCTTGTGTCAGTTTGCTGAGAATGATGGTTTCCAGATTCATCCAAGTCCCTACAAAGGACACAAACTCATCTTTTTTTATGGCTGTGTAGTATTCCATGGTGTATATGTACCACATTTTATTTGTCCAGTCTATCATCGATGGGTATTTGGGTTGGTTCCAGGTCTTTGCTATTGTACACAGGGCTGCAGTGAACATACATATGTATGTGTCTTTAGAGTAGAATAATTTATAGTTCTTTGGGTATATAACCAGTAATGGGATTGCTGGGTCAAATGGAATTTCTTTTTCTAGGTCCTTGAGAAATCACCACACTGTCTTCCACAATGGTTGAACTAATTTACACTCCCACCAACTGTGTAAGAGTGTTCCTATTTCTCCACA
Source organism: Cebus imitator (assembly GCF_001604975.1). Taxonomy (NCBI): domain Eukaryota; kingdom Metazoa; phylum Chordata; class Mammalia; order Primates; family Cebidae; genus Cebus; species Cebus imitator. Next base: position 3,947,352 of record NW_016107435.1, read on the forward strand.
TCCTCTCCAGTGTCTGTTGTCTCCAGATTTTTAACGATCGCCATTCTAAACGGCGTGAGATGGTATCTCAATGTGATTTTGATTTGCACTTCTCTAATGACCAGTGATGATGAGCATTTTTCCATACGGTTGTTAGCCTCATATATGTCTTCTTTTGAAAAGTGTCTGTTCATATCCTTCACCCACTTTTGAATGCAGTTGTTTGTTTTTTTTCTTGTATATCTGTTTTAGTTCTTTGTAGATTCTGGGTATTAGCCCTTTGTCAGATGGGTAGATTGCAAAAATTTTTTTGCCATTCTGTTGGTTGCCAATTCACTGTAATGATGGTTTCTTTTGCTGTACAGAAGCTCTGAATTTTAATTAGATCCCATTTGTCTATCTTGGCTTTTATTGCCATTGCTTTTGGTGTTTTAGTCATGAAGTCCTTGCTTATGCCTATGTCCTGGATGGTTTTGCATACGTTTTCCTCTAGTGTTTTTATAGTGTTAGGGTTTATGTTTAAATCTTTAATCCATCTGGAGTTAATTGTAGTGTAAGGTGACAGGAAGGGGTCCAGTTTCTGCTTTCTGCACATTGCTAGTCAGTTTTCCCAAAACCATTTATTAAACGTGGAGTCCTTTCGCCATTGCTTGTTTTTGTCGGGTTTGTCAAGAACTGAAGAGATAGAGACACAAAAAAACCCTTCAAAAAATCAATAAATCCAGGGGCTGGTTTTTTGAAAAGATCAACAAAATAGACCACTAGCCAGATTAATAAGAAAAAAAGGAATCAAATAGATCCAATAAAAAATGATAAAGGGGATATCACCACTGATCCCACAGAAATACAAACTTCCATCAGAGATTACTACAAACAGCTCTATTCACATAATCCAGTAAACCAGGAACAAATGGATAAATTCCTAGACACTTGTACTCTACCAAGACTAAACCAGGAGGAAATTGAAACCCTGAATAGACCAATAACAAGGGCTGAAGTTGTGGCAGCAATCAATAGCCTACCAACCAAAAAAAGCCCAGGTCCAGATGGGTTCACAGCCCGATTCTACCAGATGTACAAAGAGGAGCTCGTTCCATTCCTTTTGAAACTGTATCAAACAATACAAAAGGAGGGAATCCTCCCTAACTCATTTTATGAGACCAACATCATCGTGATACCAAAAACAGGCAGAGACTCAACTAAAAAAGAAGACTTTAGGCCAATATCCATGATGAACATCGATGCAAAAATTTTCAATAAAATACTGGTAAAATACTAGCAGTGCTTTTAATCCTGTTACAAAAGTAAAATTAAAAGTGAAAGGACACACACATACAAAATCTTGTGACTCTTGCTGCATTTCCATTATTTACCATCGGGTGTCAGTAGACCACATGGGAAGAGGGAGCTTTAAGAGCTGGGGTACTCAAATGGGTACCTGGGGAGGGAGCTCCTCCTCCGTTTTCCTGTGGATCTGTCAGTGGGAGTCCTCCTAGGCACCTTCTCCCCCTACTCCCTGCTGCCGTCATTCTATCCCTGGTTTGGTCTGTCCTTGTATTCCCAGCAATTCTATACTGTAAGGTGCCTTCTGTGTTCTCTGCAGGGCATCCCTCTTTGACTCAGGCTAGCAATGGCCAGAATTCATTTACTGTGTGGCAGCTTGCACGAATCATCTGATTTACTTATCAAAACAGCTCTCTGACATGGGCACAACTAGTTAGGCAGATTGACAGATCAGGAAGGGGCCTGGAGAGATGAAGGGCAACTTCATGGGATGCATGCATTATGGACTTTACCTGGGTGGTTTCCCCAGAGGCAGAGCCACACCACTGCATGAGATCACTCCGCTCTTCAATTTTGTGCCAAATCACTGGGCTCTAAGTCAGCTCACAGGACAACTTTTAGTAGTTTCTGCTACCTCACTACAAAGCCCAAAGACTGACCTTCTAGTTCTTCCCAGCGCATTATACAGGTAGAGGAGAGAAGGTGATTGTGCAGGGAAGGCAGCCTCCTGCCTGCCCCAGAGGACCCAGCCCCAAGCACTCATTTCTTTGTCTTCTCCCAAATGAGTCATACTTGAAAGCTCTCTTGCCCTAGCTTTGGGAAAGCAAATATCTGGAGGGTGCTACTTTTGTGGTCAAAATCCAGCCACGTGTGGTGGCTCATGCCTGTTATCCGAGCACTTTGGGAGGCCGAGATGGGTGGATCACTTGAGATCAGGAGTTCGAGACCTGACCAACATGGTGAAACCCCCCCACCCCCCATCTCTACTAAAAATACAAAAATTAGCTGGACGTGGTAGCACATGCCTGTAACCCCAGCTGCTTGAGAGGCTGAGGCACAAGAATCGCTTGAACCCAGGAGACAGAGGTTGCAGTGAGCCGAGGTCGCACCACTGCCCGACAGCCTTGGCGACAGAGCGAGATTCTAAAACAAATTCTGCTCTACATTTAAGCCCAGGTTGAGTGATGTTCCAGCCCAAAACTATGTGTTTAAATCCTAACCCCCAATGCCCAGAATGTGACCTTATTTGGAAATAGGGTCATTGTAGATAGAGTTAAGATGAGGTCACACTGGAGTAGGCTGATACTCTAATCCAATATGACTGGTGTCCTTATTTAAAAATGGCCATGTAAAGACAGAAACCCTATGTAAATATTGGAGTGATGCAGCTACAAGCCAAGGAATTCTGAAGGTTGCCAGCAAACCGCTGGAATCTGGGAGAGCTGTAGGAAATAAATTCTCCCTTACAACCTGTGGGAGGAACCAGTCTTACTGACACCTTGATTTTCAGACTTCCAGAACTGTGAGACAATACATTTCAGTTGTTGAAACCACCTGGCCTGTGGTACTTGGTTACAGCAGCCCACCCGAGCAAAGGAATATACTTTCAATTCCAATGCCTCCCCTTCAGAGCCATGGGGGTCTTCCCTGGACTGATGTCCCCGAGGGGCACGGGAAGACACAAGGAGCAGGTGCCAGCTCCAGGAGACCTTTCCCTGTGGGCTCCAGAGTCTCAGGGACACAGCTCTGTCTCCTCCAAGGAGAAGCTCTGGAGAAGGCAGCCCTGGGCATCACCCTCAGGTGACAGCTTTGCAAGTCCAAGAGAAGGAGCCCACTTTCCCCAGCTCTGGCTGGGACTATAGACCCCAGGGTCCAGGTGCCAGTGCTTGGGGTTTGGTCAGGTCGAATATACGGAGCACTCACTCAGCGAGCCTTGAGTTTCGGGCTGTCTTGCTCAGCTTAAGAGCTGTTCAAGCTGGCCTTGTTTTTTCTCGGCCAGGACAGATCTGCCCTACTAGGGCCCTGAAAGAGGCAGGTAGCCCAGGAGGTAAGGTGGTCAGGGCTGAGAAGGGGCAGGTAAAGGGTTGAGGGAGGAAGAAAGAAAGAAGCCATCCCTTCTTGAGCAAGGTCTGAGCACCAGGAGGCCAGGAGGGGGCTACCTGGTGTTTTTCTCTCACCCGACCTTACCCATTTTGAGGGGATGTGGGGGTGGGGGCGGCGGCGGCGCTAGGGCTTAACCCTTTCTAGAGGCACCTTGGATCCTAGTGAGGAAAGAGTGTATAGAGTATTACTGACAGGTGTTTTACATACACTTTCTCATGTCCACCCTGTAAAGCTGACTCCTCTTTCACAGACGAGAAAACTGAGGCTTGGGTTAGATAACGTGACAAAAGTCCCACGGTGTGTCGGGTCTCACAGTCAGTCTGCATAGCTGCTCCTGCTCCGTCTGATTCCCAAGCACCAGCTTTGAGAGCAGTACTTCTGTCAGTGGTGTTGGTTTTGACTTCTCTTGTGGTGAAGCTCAGGGGTTTAAGGTGGAGCCTCATTGGTGACCCAAGAGCAGCCAGCTGGCATCCTCTGCCAAGGGGGAGCCTGGCACTACGCGTCCTTATCACCAAGGTCACTGCTGCTCGTCAAAACCATCAAATGTCCCGTCCTCCTCCTGCAACCTTTGAGATGGCCTGGGGGTCCCTGAAATTGAGCTGCTGTTAAACAAAGGGCTGCTCGTGCAGCCCTCCCCCAACCCGGGGCTCAGTGGGGACAGCAGGTATCTACTACGCAAATGGGAGCAGGACCGCAGCTGCCACCCAGCACATTAAACACTCTGTTTTCCTAATTCCTCCTCCCTGCTAAGTGCTGATTACCGAGTCTGCCTGGGGCCTGATCCTTCCAGCCACCTGACTTCAGCCAGTGGGGCACCCAGAGAACGGGAGCAGCTGGTGGGTCTCACTTCAGGCGGGGCAGCAGATGCAAGGCACTGATTATTCTGGGAGGGCTGCACTGAGGGGCCAGCATTTGCACTTCAAAGGGGGACAGGCCCCTGTGCCCCACTCTTGGGACCTGGGTCTATTCTGGGGGAAATCATGTTGCTTTGAGTGAGTTACCCACCCGGTCTCCACCCCCTTCTTAACAGAGGGCGGTTTAAACAACCTCTCAGAGTTCACGGGCACTCGCTAGACACTCCCCGGGACCCTCCTCCGTCTGGCAGCTTTTCTTTTAGTGGGGTTTCTTCCTATCTGGATGGAGCAGGAGGGACTGGGGCTTTAGCGAGCCCCCACCCTGTACTTCTATCCTTGAATCTCAGTCCTCCCAGTGCCCCTTTTTGTGGATCGAATTGTGTCCCACCAAAAGACATACTGATGTCCTAACTCCCAGGATTTCAGAATGTGACCTTACTTGGAAATAGGGTCATTGCAGATATAATTAGTGAAGAGGAGGCAGCTCCTGATCCAATAGGACTGGGGTCCTTATAAGAAGAAAGACCCAGAGAGGGAAACACCATGCGAAGACACAGAGTCAGGGAAGAGACAGCCAGGAAGACGGACATGGAGATGGGAGCAATGTGGCTACAAGCCAAGGAGCACCTGGGACCACCAGAAGCTGGAAGAGGCGAGGAGGACATCTCTCTGGAGCCTTCTGGGGGAACATAGCCCTGGACCAAACACCTTGATCTTGGACTTTCAGCCTCTGGAACTGGGAGATAATTAATTTCTGTTATTTTAAGCCACGTGGTCTGTGTGACTCATTATGGCAGCCCTAGGAAACTGACAGATCCCTGAACTTCATGGCAAAGCGTCACAAGGATCTCACCGTAGCATGATCCCACCCTGAAGCATGGCTGGGGTAACCAGCCCTAGGGTTCCCACCCCTCACCCGCTCCCCATTTCCCTCCTCTGCCCCCCACCTTGTAATTAAGCCCTGAAGTGATCAAGGAGTGACCAGCACCCTGAGACCCCATCCTGAAATGGACAGATTGGACTAGACGCGAAGACCACCTCTTCTCTCCCCACAGGGCAGGAGTTGCTGGCTCCTCTTCCTCTCAGGGCCTCTGAGGAAGGCCTGGGCACCCCACCTCATGTTAAGCCTGCTCCTTTCACCCCCCACTCCCAGGGTGCTGGGGGTCTTCATGGCCTCGTTGTGCCTCATTGGGCTGTGGCAGGGAAAGCCCTCAGCTCTCCCGGCGCCCCCTCTCCCACCCCTGCAGCCTTTGCTCTCTTCTCTCAGTAGAGTGCAATAGCCTGGAAACAGCCACTTTTTCTATCAATTTCTGCCTAGAATGGCCTTGCCAGGCAGCCCAAGTCCTATCCGGATCACCCGTGACCCTCGTATAGGAGGAGCTGGGCCCCCGGAATTCAAGGGGTTTGCTCAAGGCCATTTGGGAGACCTGGCCATGGGCCCCTGGGAAGTCTGACTGCCTGTCCAGAGCCCTTCCTGCCCTTGTACTGAGCACCTGCCGGGGCCAAATGGGTGCTGGGCTGGCTTCTGGGGCCGATGCATTGAAGGGGAAGATGGGACCACCTGTTAAGGGTCACCTACAGCTGAGCTGGCTCTCAGTAAGGAGTCTGGCTCTTGGGCAACCCACAGAACAACTATAAGCAGCCACCTCCACCCCCAGCCCTCCTCCCTCACCAGCCCAGATTCTGGCTGAACGCCGAGGCACATCAGAGGCATTCAACCGAGGTTCCTTATCCATGAGAGTTTTCTTCCTGGTGTGAGTGTCCACAAACACCTACACAGTTGGCTGTGGGGCAGGAGGAGGTGTGTGAATGTGGCTCATGACACAGCTTGGCCCAGGACGTGTGATGTGGTCTTGATGCCATCTGTGGAGGGCTTGGGATGTGGGCATGGGTGAGAGACCCTGCCCCATCCATTAGGCTTTGGTTTGTGGGACAGGATTCAGAGGTGGGAGGCGGCAATGATGAGTGCAGAGAAGAGGGGAGAGAACGGAGGGTGTGGGGGGACCTGGGGGTGGCCCGGATTCCCCTCCTGGATGAGGCTTTCATTCGCCAACTGTCGAGAGTGCAGAGCTGTGTCCCTCTTTGAGGCTTGCCCTCAGCTCAAGGGAGCTTCCTGGCCCAGGCACACGCGCGGCCCAGGGGCACGCTAACCCCTTTTCTAATATAGATGTGCCCTTTGGGAATCTATAAGTAGGAAAATACCCGATCAAGCTAAGATATTGTAAGACAGCAGCAGGAAACTGGGCTCAGGAAGCAGGGGGAGGCAGGAGGTAACCGGATTGGGTGGGGGGAGCAGGACTTTGAGTGGGGGACTTGCCTTTGGTTTTCTGCAGTGTGAGTCTTGGGTGATGCCAGCTCTCCCTGGAGCTAGCCCATTGGCACTGCTGTGTCCTCTCCCACTTTCTAAGTATAGCCTTGGAGGCCCAGCCAGATGAAAGCTGTAGCCAGAATTTCCCTGGAAAGCATTTGTTTCACAGGGGAGGGGCCTGGGAAGCTGGTGAGGGAGGTAGGTGAGGTTGGCAGTGGGCAGTGGTGCTCAGGCCACTCCTCTCCCCTTTCTGAGGGGCGGGCGGCTCCCAGGCAACCCTCCTGCTCCAGCGTGGCAGCAATCCAGGTGGGCAGAGCAGGCCAAGGATCTTCCGGCTCAGATGGGTATATTTCAGAGGCCAGAATAAATGGTGGCCTGGGAGAGCTGGCCACTCTGATGCGTAGTGCGGGAGGACAGTGAGGCTACCTTTATCATCGCTGTGACTTTTATCTACTGCTGTAGCAAGGTTGGGAGGAGGAGGCAGCCTGGCAGCAGACCAAGAGCTCATGCCTTGGCCATAGTCAGGCCCAGGGCTGCGACCATCCGCTGTGCATAGCTTCTTCAGGTGTAGAATGCAGGGCTGCTGTGAAGGTTAAATGCAAGTGATAGGGTTGAGAAGTCAGCCAGCACCCAGCCCAGCCAGTGCCGTGGGTGCCAGGGAGCTTCCTTTCTATTTGGTATGGATAGTACCCACCACCGTCAGCCTGCTTTGCTGAGCCCCCGGAGTCTCTGTCTGGAAGAGCCAGTCAAGCAAAGGGAACCCTGGACCTTGAAACCCTCAGGCTATGTGTGCCTGGCCCCCGCAACCCAAGAGAGGACCATCAGAGTGACAGGCTGTGGCAGACAAATCGTCCTGTTATTTTTGGTGTAAGAAATTTAATTTGCTTCCCGTGTGACTGATTACAACTGCTGTCGTGAGCCTACTTGACTCTCAGCTGTAATTGAGGCAGTGGGGCCGAGGGGCAGAAGGAGAATGCAGGGGGGCGGTTGCTGTGTGTGCTTGTGTGTGCATATGCGTATGCTCAGGCTGGCACTATGTGGCGGACCTGAAAGAGGAGGGAGAGATAAAGAGGGACCATAGGTGGTGAATAAGGATTCTAACCAGCTCCCTTTCAGCCAGGGGTTTTGGTCAGTATCATAGTTCTGGGCTGGCCCAGCCCAGCCCAGCTCCAACGCATCCCCTGCAAATACCTCCTTGTTCCTTTCTTTCTTCAGCTGCACCCTCTGTCCCAGAGGCTTTACCCCCATAAGCCAGCTTTCTGGAGTTGAAACCTGGAGAGAAAAGGTTGAAGGGAGCTGGGGAGACAAAAGATCAGAATAAGATCAGTTGTTTCTCATGGGATAGAGCTTCACCAGGCCAAGGGAGCCTGGGGCACCACTGTAGCTCATCATGGCTTGAAGCAGGGACATTTTGTTAACAAATACTAATAAATATCATATCCCTAAGTTGTGGCAGTTGTAATAAACAGTAGCAATATTGAGTATTATATAATTGTCAAAGCAACCCTCTGATGCTTACTTATTTTTTGAGACAGGGTCTTCCTCTATTGCCAAGGCTGGAATGCAGTGGCACCATCACAGCTCAATGCAGCTTCAAGCTCCCAGGCTCAAGTGATTCTCCCACCCCAGCCTCCTAAGTAGCTGGCACTACAGGTGCACACCACCGTGTCTGGCTAATTTTTGTATTTTTTCTAGAGACAGGGTCTACCTGTTTCCCAGGCTGGTCTCCAGCTCCTAGTCTCAAGTAATCTTCCTGCCTCGGCCTCTCAAAGTGCTGGGATTACAGGAGCGAGCCACCACACCTGGCATAAGTAACTTTTTTAACGTCACACAGCTCAGCAGCAGAGGAGTTTGGGCATGAATGTGGCCAACTGATTCTCCAGATGAAGCACTTAACCTCTGTACCTGCTGCCTCTCTTGGAAGGTCTCAAGTAGAACATGGGACTGGGCAGCGGAGTGGGGTCTTTTCATAAAGATTGTGATGGGCAAGAGGAATCCCTCTTCGTTGACAGAGCTAATGGTGATGATACGTGTGGTGCTTTATGGAATGTGCTCTAGCCCCTCCCAACAGATTCAGGTTTGCACAGGTAGGTTAGACTTGATGCTGGGGTCAGTGAGGAAGCCAATGAAGGTCTTGAGCAAGGCCAAGTTATGATGTCAGCAACACTGCAGGTGTAAACCTGTGTGTTGTGTGTGAATGGATTTTATGGGCCAGAGTGGGGGCAGAGAAACTCGCAGGGTTATGAGAGCTGTCAAGAATACCAGGTCTTTTGTCAACTAGCCATGTGACCTTGAGGAAGCCCTCTTGTCTTTCTAGGTCTCCCTTTTGTGTGTCTATAAAATAGAGGTGGTTAGAATTAGATGTCTAAGGTCTAAGATGTCTTAGACGTTTTGCAATCCTTTTGATGACCTCAGATGGGCCAATGGATGTAGAAAGAAAAGGGGGTGGTGGGGAGGACGGTAAGGAGTGGCTAGAGCCTGCAGGATCTAGGATCTGATTGGACAGAAAGGATGATGGAGAGGCAGGCGTCAACAACGGCTCCAAACTGCAGTGAGAGATGGTAGGATAGAGATACCCTGGGGAAAGTCTGGATTTTACAGAAGGCAGAATAAACTGGCTCTTGGAGCCCCAGTAAACACATCCCTCCCACCAAAACAACAGTAACAACAAAAATATACAGATAAGTTGGCTGGGCATGGTGACTCATGCCTGTAATCCTAGCACTTTGGGAGGCTGAGGCAAGAGAATTGTTTGAGGCCAGGAGCTTGAGACCAATCTGGGCAACATAGTGACATCTCATCTCTACAAAAAAATGTAAAAAATTAGCTGGGTGTGGTGGCTAGTAGCTACTCGGGAGGCTGAGGCAGGAGGATCACCTGAGTCCAAGAGTTGGAGGCTACAGTGAGCTATGATTGTACCAGTGCACTCCAGCCTTGGTGACAGAGACCCTGTCTGAAATATATGTGTGGATAAGTTAATTAAAGCTGAGCATTTTTTAATTAAGTTACCTAGAAAGAAACCATGTTAATTTCAGCATCTGTATAAGAATTGTGCCATTTCACAAAATTTTGTCTTTAATTTCATGTGTGAAAAGAACAGTGTTTAATGCTTAAGGCTTTTCAAATGTCTTTACTGAGAAATGATAGGAAGGGGTTGTTTTAGATGGAGAGGAAGGCAAAGATGTCCAGGGGGTGGGAGCAAGAAAAGCTGAGGTTAGGGAAGAAAAGCTGCAAGTGCCCTGGTAAGATAAAAAGGGTCTGCTGAGGGCTGGGCATAGTGGCTCACGCCTGTAATCCCAACACTTAGGAGGCTGACGCTGGTAGATCACTTGAGCTCAGGAGTTTGAGACCAGCCAGGGCAACATAGCAAGACCCCATTTCCACAAAAAATACAAAAATTAGCTAGGCATGGTGGTGTGTACGTATAGTCACAGCTACTCAGGAGGCTGAGGCAGGATTGCTTGAGCCCAGGAGGTGGAGGCTGCAGTCAGCTGCTTCAGCTTGCGTTACGGTGAGACCCTGTCTTGAGTGCATGTGCGCGCGTGCACACACGCACACACACACACACACACACACCCCTACTGAGACCCCCAAAGAAGAGATTTCTTTTTCTTTTTTCTGTTTTCTTTTTTTTTTTTTTTTTGAGGAGTCCAGTGGGACCATCTTGGCCCACTGCAACCTCTGCCTCCCGGGTTCAAGAGATTTTGTCTGCCTCAGCCTCCCGAGTAGCTAGGACTACAGGTGCCCACCACCATGCCTGGCTAATTTTTGTATTTTTAGTAGAGATGGGGTTTCACCATATTGGTTAGGCTGGTCTTGAACTCCTGACCTCATGATCTGCCTGCCTTGGCCTCCCAAAGTGCTGGATTACAGGCATGAGCCACCGCACCCAGCCAAGAAGAGATTTCTAAGAGAAGGAATTTGTCATGAGGAGTGGGGAATCCAAGTTAGAAAAGGACAGTGGCTGGCATGGGCTATCAAGATAGTGACATCAGGTGATGTTTGTGGTTCGCCAACTTATCTTTCACTGTACCAGTTTCCATAGCTCACTCAATCCGCTCCAGTTAGAGCACCTCCAGTTTATCCATAGATAGCTTATATCACCTTGTTTTTTTCCTTTATAGAACTCATTACAATGGAAAATTGTTTATTTGTTTTCTTCCAAAATGTAAACTTTTATCAGGAGAAGGAACCTTGACTGCTTTGTTCGCCTCCGTATTTCTTTTCCTTTTTTGAGATGGAGTTTTGCTCTTGTTGCCCAGGCTGGAGTGCAATGGCCGATCTCAGCTCACTGCAACCTCCGCTTCCCGGGTTCAAGCGATTTTCCTGCCTCAGCCTCCTGACTAGCTGGGATTATAGGTATGTGCCACCACATCTGCCTAGTTTTGTATTTTTAGTAGAGTCAGGGCTTCTCCATGTTGGTCAGGCTGGTTTCGAACTCCCAACCTCAGGTGAAGTGCTGGGATTACAGGCATGAGCCACTGTGCCCAGCCTCACCTCTGTATTTCTGGCATCTAGAACAGGACTAGCAAAAAGTAGGAGCTCAATAAATATTTATTGAAGGAACACATGCATGCATGAAATTGTGATATTTCAGGCCTTGTGGCACCTGGGTTGGGGAGATATATGGGGACAGCATGACCTTCCTTAAATAACTCAGAAAACACCTGCTGCCGTGGATGCTCTGGGATGATCACCGACTGTCTCCCTTCTCACAGGCTCTGTTGTGCAGTGAGTCCGTCTGGGGCTCGATAAAAATATTCTGAGATTGTGCATTGCATGCGGCAGAGGCTAAGGATTGAGCTGCTTATTGTCAAGGAAGCAGGAGCCTCTCTCCCTCTTTCCCTTTCTCTCTCTTTCTTATCTCTCTCTCTCTCTCTCTCCTTTCCCTTTTGTTCTATTATTTTTCTTGAAGTAATAAGCAGGGGGCTGATTGGGTGAGGGGTGGGGGGTAGGGGGTCGGGGGGGTGACTCATGCCGGTAATCCCAGCACTTTAGGTGGCTGAGGTGGGAGTATTACTTGAGGCCAGGAGTTTGAGACCAGCCTGGACAATATAGTGAGATCCTGTCTCTACAACAAAACAAGACAAAAAATAAAACAATAAGCATGTTTGGGAGGCTCCAGGAAGGCTGTTTCCTAGGTAGGGCCCTGGAGGAAATGGGGTCAGGAAAAGCTCTCGTTTCTCACTCTCTTGCCCCCTTGCCTCGCCGCTCTTCTTCCAGCTGGAACAGTCTTTCCCATGGCTCTGTGGTTTCCCTCCCTTCCTTCCTTTCTCCCTCTCCCTCTCTCCCTTTCCCCTCCTTCTCCCTCTTCTTCCTCTCTCTCTCTCTTTTTCTTCACTCTCACTCTGTTGCCCAGGCTGGAGTGATCTCCAGCCTGGCTCACTGCAACCTCCACCTCACAGGTTCAAGCAATTCTTCTGTCTCAGCCTTCCGAGTAGCTGAGATGACAGGCACCCACCACCACGCCCAGCTAATTTTTGTATTTTTCCAGAGACTGGGTTTTGCCATGTTGGCCAGGCTGGTCTCGAACTCCTGACTTCAAGTGGATCCGTCCACCTTGGCCTCCCAAAGTGCTGGGATTACAGGCGTGAGCCACTGTGCCCCAGGCAGCCTGGTGCTTTCCTAGGGGTGCTCTTTTATGTTGTTCTGAGCCATTTGGATGGAGAGAGGCTTACCAGGTGGCAAGCAAAGGGGCATGCTGATAGGCGTTTTGGAGACGTATTTTAGGCCCTGTAATAGATCCCCCTAACTTCAGTGGCTTAAACGCAGTCATTTACTGTGCTTAGGGATCTGAGGGGCAGGACTGTGGCAGGGCAGAGTGGGGAACACTCTGCTCCCCATGGGGTCGGCTGGGTCCTGGGTAGTCACTCAGCTGTGCTCAGCTGGACACAGGACCTAGCTGAGACTCTGGGACAAGTGGCCCCTCCTGCCCTACGTGGTCTTTCCAGCAAGATGGAAGGGTGGGCTTCTTATGTGGCAGCTCAGGGCTTCCGAAAATATAAAAGCAGAAGCTGGCCAGGCGTAGCGGCTCGTGCCTGCCATCCCAGCTCTTTGGGAGGCCAAGTCAGGAGAATTGCTTGAGGCAAGGAGTTCAAGACCAGCCTGGGCAACATAGTGAGACCCCCCGCCATCTCCACAAAAAAATTTTTTTTTTTTTTTTTTTTTTGAGA
>NW_016107435.1:3961072-3977742 GCF_001604975.1 Cebus imitator
TTTGGCTGCTGTCCTAGCTCAGTGACTTGAGCTTCAGTTGGGGCCCCTGTACTCTGGCCCTCCTGCCTCTCCAACCCCCAGTGCTGCTCTTGTCCCATCAGGGGCAGGCAGGGAGCTGTGTGAACGCCTGCCCCGGAGACATGCTTCTGGTCTTTTCCTCCCTCTCGCTCCCCATACGTCCCATGCTCACCACAGGTCCTCTCCTGCCTGCCACCTCCCCAGACCCCCCAGCCCACACTAGCCTTCCGCACCTCGGAGGCCTTGTCATCGGCCCCTTAGTTTCCACCCTAGGCTGCCTTGTGCTTTCAGTTGCCTCATAACATGTCCCTTCTGTCTCCCACCACCTGAGCAGCAGGCTCTGAGCCCGGGATGGTAGGGAAGGTTGTCAGGGGGTACCAGGCAGGCTGGGACCAAGAAGGCTGGACAGATGGCCACTGTGGTGATTGCGCCTGCCCCGCCAGGGGGCCCTGGGGCAGTGGCAACTGTAGCCATGCTGGTCTTTTGCCAAGAGGCCATATGCAGTAGACCCAGGAGTTGGCTGGTGAGGTGAGAAGCCGGCGGGGCATGCAGTTTGGGTGGGGAGGGGCTCTCTTTTGGAGAGGGCACACTCTTTTCCTCTATTTCACAGATAAGGTCCCGGGATAGGTGATGGGGGCAGGGGCCAGCTGAAGCATCTGACCCCTGGGCCCCCTTTTCCCACTGCCCTGTGTCACCTTCCTCATCCCCTCACTGGGGGAAGGGACGTCATCTTTCCCGTTCCATGGTGGAAGTTCCCAGGGAGCTGCCACGCCACAGCAAGGGGAGCAGAGGGCAGACACACGTGGCTCCAGAGAGCGTGAGAAATGGCATTCTTTATTCATAAATAAAAACATAAAATTGCCACAAATAGTTTACATGGCCAAAAAGTGACATCAGAAAGAAAATGAAGCTGTCAAAAGCAAACCAAACCAAACCAGAAACCACAAAGAGAAAAATAACTATGTACATCTTCTTCCAAATGCTGGTCCGTCCCAGCCTGCCCCTGCTGGGGGCTCCAGCTCTGCCTGCAGGCGAAGCGTGAAGTCCACCTGCACAGGAGGTGGGTAAGGAGCCCCGCTGGCCCAGGGGTTCAGCCTCTGTCATGGCAGCACCCACCGCATGATGACTTGGGTCTTCAGGGAAACCCCTCTTCCAAAGCTGCTGCTTCTATAGCCTGGCCTGGCTTCGTTTCTCACTGTCTCACCTGAGAGATGGCCCAGGCTGAGGCCAGGCACAGGAGGCTGAGCATGTGCCTCTCTGGGGAGAGAGACCCCCATACCCCAGTCCCATCTGAGCTCAGTGCTATAGGGGCTGTGTGTGCCTGGCAGTTCACCAGGAGACCTAGGAGGAAACCCCAGGAGAGTCCAGGCATTCCAAGGCCCAAGGGCAGAGTGTGATCCTTGGTGAGGTGGTATGGAGTGATGTTCTCTCTTGCAGACGTCCTTTGAGGCCACAGCAGGTTGGTTCGACCGAGTGGGCCAGCGTGCCAGTAGGCGTGCCCAGAAGAAAGGGCAGGAAGCCCACCCTGTCTGGGGCCTGGGCCCAGGCTCTGTGCTTGGAGGCCTCTGCTGTCCAGAGCCTCTTTGCAGAGAGGCAGAATCTGGTATGGTCCAAGAAGAGTGAGGGCGCTTTTGGACAGGACGGGAAAGAAAACCCACAGGAAGGTGAGGTCGGTAAGTCGCAGGACACTTGCATTCTAGTGCCACCGTGGGCCATTCAGAAAGACATCTGCCACATCAGACACTGAACAAGGCCTGGCGGGAACATGTCTGGGCTGGCCTGGGACAGGGCCATGGAGATATGGAGAAGGCTGCGCTCCTGAATATGGAGGGCATCAGCGCACCATGGTGGAGCACAGCCTCGTGCCTCAGGGCCTGCCCCTGGGGGTGGCAGCCACCACTTCTCCAGCAACATCGGAGGGCAGAGTGCTGGACTCTGGCTGCTCTTTCTTGGTGTAGGGGGTCTCCAGCCTGGGGATGGGGAGCCAGCCTTTCCTCTCTCCGTGGGGCAGTCTCACCAGGAGGAAAAACTCGCAAGGCACAGCCTGGTGGAAAATAAAAGAACTGAGGGCTGGCGGGGGAAGGAATGGGACGTCTTTGACTTGGGTCTGAACTGTGCCCAATGGAGGGTTCCGCCCTCAGGCAGCAAGGGACTTTTGGCTTGTAGATTCCAGGTTTAAACTTAGGCTGTGACTAAGATCAATGGCTTGAAATTCCAGAAAACCTCCTCTGTCATTTGAGGACAGCAGGATGGGCATCGTTTAACCCCAGGGATAGGAAGACAGAGCAAGCCACAGAAAAGGTGACTGCCCACAGCCTACACTCAGGGAAGGGCTGGGACCCAGGAGGGTGGGTGGCAAGGAGGGAAGCATCTTCCCACCCCCACCTTGGGGTCTCTAAGGGCCAGTGGTGGGCGAGGCTGACATGGGAACTGGCCTTGGACTCTCGAGTTCCCAGAGGCTCCCCTCCTCAGCAGGCAGCAGGCGCAGGCATGTGGGAAGGGCTGCCGTCCTGAGAACAGCAGCTGTGGCTACAGTCAAAAATAGAACATGGAACAGCCTGCTAGGCCTGGCTTGCTTCTGAAAAGACAAGAAAGAAAAAATGAAGAAAGAAAGAAAAAAAAAAAGAAAGATCTGGCCAGGCACAATGGCTCACATCTGCAGTCTCAGCACTTTGGGAGGCCAAGGCAGGTGGACTGCTTAAGGCCAGAATTTCATTACCAGCTTGGGTAACAAAACAAGACCCCATCCCTACAAAAAAAAAAAAAAATGACAAGTTAGCCAGGCATGGTGGTGTGCACCTGTGGTCCAGCTAGTTGGAGGGCTGAGTCAGGAGGATTGCTTGAGCCCAGGAGTATGAGGCTGCAGTGAGTTATGATCATGCCACTGCACTGCAGCCTAGGAGACAGAGCAAGACCCTGTCTCCTAAAAACAAAAATAAAATCCCTGAATCAAACAGCAGAGAAACTCCACCTTTTCTCCCTCTCTACCACCACTTCCAGCTCTGCATATCTGCAGAGAAACCCTAGACTCCCTGGGGCACTGCCCAAGCTCCTGAGAAAGGGAGCTGCTTTCTGGATCCTTCAGTCTGGGACAAATGGGGGCCTTGAGGTGGAGGGAGGATGGTTGGTGGCCAGGCTATCCACACTGCCATGTATATGCCTCTTTTTCTTCCTGCTTGGGGCTCTGGCTTCCTGGCACTGTGAGGACTTGTCCTGACCTGTAGAAACCCGGAACTCAGCCCTGAAGTGATAAGGGAAGAGATGTGCCACCAAACCTGGCCGCAGGCAGAGGAGGAAAATGCCTAGATCACATATGTGCCATCTTAGATCTCTTCTGGATCAAGCAAAAGCTCAATTCTGGGGAAGGAAAAACGTTCCAGAGTAGCCACCAGCCAACCTGAACTAGGTAGGGACTCCCTGCCAGATGGGGAGCCTTGCCGAGCATGGCTGGGAAGCCACACCCTCTGGTTCAAGGTGGCTTCAACCTTCCCTTCCCAGCACCCAGCCCAAGGCCTCAGGGTCTATGACTTGAAGAGTGGCCACTGAGGTCAAAGGCTACCAGCTGTCCAGAAGCTGCTCAGCTTCCATTCGCAAGAACCAGCAGACAGGGACTGGGCCTCAGGGGCTGGCCATCACCTGCCCCTGGCTCTTACCCCTTGGCTTCTCCCTCTGCCCTCCTCAGCCTATGGCAGGGCTCCACGCTGCCAGACTGCCTGGGTCTACCCTCCTTCTTGTGCCTTGCTGGGGCCGGGACAGCTCCCCCACAACTCACTCCAACCCTACACCTCTGCGGCCAGAGGAAAATAGCTCAGGTTGTGATGGGGCCAGATTCCAAGGCTTCTGGTCATATATGGCTTCTTTCTGTTTCCGAGACATTCCAATGTGTCCAGGAGGAAAAAGAGGTTGGGTTGAGAAGCGGAGGGTTAGCCTCTATACTTGGTGTGCCACCTTCCCTGGAGGAGGGGGAGAGGATATCTCTATTTTGAACAAAGGCCAAAGTTTAGAGAGCCCTTAACCAAAGCAGAGAGACCCCCTGGACCCATTTCCTGGGAAAGCCAGAGGAGGGAGGTCCTGAGGTTGGGTGGGCTGCAGGGCAGGTGAGCACTGGGACACCAGAGAAGGAAGGAAAGACCATCCTGTCCACCCCTCGGGGCTCCTGGGTCTGTGTCCCAGGGAGTGGCGTCTCTCAGAGGGGTCTGAGTTGCTGAGCAGGGGGGATGCGCAGGAGAGTCCCGCCTCGCAGTGCCAGGTCCCCAGGACTCGCCTTACCAGACAGCTCCTCAGATCTCGGTGGCTATGATGTCCTCATAGGGGATGTCAGCCCCTTCCAGCCCCTCCAAGGGCTCCCCGGCGCTATCCCCGCGGGCCAGCTGCTGCAGGGCCTTCTCCAGGCGCTGGTTCCGCTGGTACATGGCCACATAGCTCTGCTGCAGCTGCTTCTGGTACTGGATCACCTTCTCCTTCTCCTCCTTCCACACCAGCCGTTCGTGCTGGAAGCCTGAGGACATCTGGTCGTGGCCTTGCCGCTCCTCCCGCAGCTCGGCCCGCAGCCGCTCCAGCTCCCGCTGCAGGGCGGGCACGTCCTCAGGGAAGGTGGGTGGCACAATCTCACGGGCCAGGGCAGCCTGGGCCCGCAGCTCCTGCAGCTCCTGCTCCAGCAGGTTCACCTTCTCCCGCAGCAGCTCTGCCTCATTCTTCTTGCGCTGCAGCTCATTCTCACAGACCTCCAGCTCCAGGCCCTTGGTACGCAGGGCGCCCTCCAGGTCCTGGGTCCTCAGCTCCAGGCCCTCCAGCTTGCCCCGTGTGTCCTTCAGCTGCGCCTTGAGACCCAGGATCTCACTGGTCTTGGCGTTCACCTCCGTCTGGGACTCCTTCAGCTGCTGCTTCAGGAGGGAGATCTCACCTGACTTCTGGCACACCTGCGAAGGGTGGGGTAGAGACAGAGTGCCAAGAGGTAAGTGCCCTTATCTAGGGAAGTGACAGTTCAGCTGCCTAAAATAAACAAGCCACTCAGGATGTGGTGGCCTGGTGTCAGGCATCTAGCCTTCTTTGTCCAGTCTGAAACTAAGCTGGCATTGCTGTGACCTTTTCCCCAGGTTATGGAGCCAAGCTATATAGTAAAATGATAAAATAGATAATAATAATCATGTATAATGGCACACAGTATATTATTATTATTTGAGATGGAGTCTTGCTTTGTCGCCCAGGCTGGAGTGCAGTGGCGTGATCTTGGCTCCCTGCATCCTCCACCTCCTAGGTTCAAGCCATTCTCCTGCCTAAGCCTCCGAAGGAGCTGGGATTACAGGCCCTGCCCCGCTCAAAGCCCAGCTAATTTTTGTATTTTTAGTATGAGACAGTGTTTCATCATGTTGGCCAGGCTGGTCTCGAACTCCTAACCTCAAGTGATCTGCCTGCCTCGGCCTTCCAAAGTGTTGGGATTACAGGTGTGAGCCACCAAGCCTGGCCATACATAACTATATTATTATAAACATACTTTCACTAATAATGTATAGTGTATTAAGTGCTAAGCCCCACATTTTTTTCATCTATTCCTTACAACCCGATTAAGTAGGTACTATTACATCAATGAAACTGAGGCATGGAGAGGCTATGATAGTAAATAGCTGGTGAAGTGACCAGCCTGAGGGCCAACACACACACACAGTGTGAAAGCAAGGATTTGGGCCGGGCACAGTGGCTCATGCCTATAATCTCAGCACTTTGGGAGGCTGAGGTGGGTGGATCACGTGAGGTCAGGAGTTTGAAATCAGCCTGGCCAACATGGTGAAACCCCGTCTCTACTAAAAATATAAAAATTAGCCGGGCGTAGTGGTGTGTGCCTGTAATCCCAGCTACTAGAGGGGCTGAGGCAGGTGGATTGCTTGAACCTGGGAGGCAGAGGTTGCAGTGAGCCGAGATTGTACCACTGCACTCCAGTCTGGGCAACAGAGTGAGACTCTGTCAAAAAAAAAAAAAAAAAAAGAGCAAGGGTTGGGTTTGATCCTAATAGTCTAATCACTATGCCACATTACCACCATAGCTAATGTATTTAGAATCACCTGGACCGTAAGAGGTTAGGCTGAGGTTCAAAGCCAGGCCCATACCTCAGCCACAATTGTGTCACTCCCTTCATGAAATGAATACAGGGTTGGCCTTGGAATGAAATTCTTGGTCCTAACTAGGCATCCTGAGTAGGGTGGAATTTTCTCCAGGACTGTGCAGTGTTTCACTGAAGGCAAGGGGAATTTTCTACTGTGAAAGGAAATATTAAGGTGGCTTCCAAGCTTGTTCCAAGAATCCATTCTGTCAAGCCACATGCTCTGGCCTTCACTCACCCTTAAGATGCAGCGAGGCCGGCTTTGGTCTCCCAATGAGCCACCATGACCCCAATGGCCAAGATGCAGAGACACAATGCCTTCGGCTTTCATCGTTGCTCTTGGCCAAATGTGGATGGGGGATAGGAGTGGAAACAGAGAAGGAGGGCAAGAGGAGAAGACAGTAATTCCGCATTTGGCAGATGTGGACTGTGCTCCACATCCTTGCCAGCATGGTGCTCATCACTGGGTACGGCAGTGAGTATGCAATGTAGTCTTTACCCCAGTAGAGAGGAGAGAGGAGGGCTGGGTACATGTATGGGTGAGGTTGGAGGGTGTAGGCACAAACATGGATGACAGAAATCAGGCTGGCACAGAAACCAATACCATTAGTATTAAATAGGGGTGATGTAGCTGCCAGTAGCAGGCAGGCTAAACCACTGGTCATTGGCTTGCACGTAGCCAGGGCTTTGGGCATAGATTGACGTTTGGACTCTGAACTGGGGGTGAGGCAGGCACGTGTTCAGACCAAGCTGGGTGCGAGCATGTAAAAAGAGCCTCAACGATGGACTTGAGCTTCACGGGTCATCCAGACCACCCGGCTGCTGAGAAAAGCTGCTTTTCCACCAACAGGATGCAGAAGTTATGGGGTTCTCCAGCACGGTCAGGTCCAGATGCCTCATGTCCAAGTGTGGCCAAGTGTGTGTGTG
Organism: Cebus imitator; assembly: GCF_001604975.1. NCBI lineage: Eukaryota > Metazoa > Chordata > Mammalia > Primates > Cebidae > Cebus > Cebus imitator. The sequence goes on from NW_016107435.1 coordinate 3,968,115, forward strand.
TGTGTGTGTGTGTGTGTGTGTAAGTGTGAGAATCTTTCCTTCCTCTTCTAGGTTTCCATCTCAACTCACCCAATAGAAGTTCCCCTTAACACCTGTGCAAGGAATGGCCACTTCCATCACTGAAACCTGCCACAAATAGGGCCCCTCTTACTAGTGGGTGCCGTCCCCTCCCTCCAAAGCAACAAATACATTCTGTGCTCTCTTGGGCCCCTGGCCCCGAGTGAGCTCAGGCATGGCTTATGCTTCTTCCAAGCCTGCTGTGAGCAGACTAGAGGGAGGTCGGCCCACGGCCTGGCTGGGCCTTAGTACTCTGGTGTCTGGCTTCTTGGTTAATGGCTCACTTGGGAAACTGAAATCTGGGAGCCACGAGGGTGATGGCGAGGACAGGAGGAAGCTCAGAGGTAAGTCAATCCCCTAGCATGGTTTGCAGGGAGCCCCTCTTTGGGTGATAAAGCCAGCACATTAGCCCCATTTGCCTGTGAGGTCTGTGTTTGCACGCTATTGGCTGGCACCAGAAGGAGAGGAGGGGGACTGGCACAAACCACTGACCACCCAAGCCCATGAGCACAGCGTGGCCTCACCTCCCACTGGGTCTCCTCTAGCGCAGGGCCGAAGCTGGTCTTCTCCCTCTCGTAGGACCTGAGCTTGGTCTCCAGCAGGTCCTGCTCCTTCATGAGGCTCTCGAGCTCCTGCCGGAGCTGCCGCTTCTCCTGCTGAAGCTGCAGGACCTGCAGGTGCAGGACCTGCTGTGCACGCTGGCTCTTCTGCGAGGCCTGCTTGAGCTTGCTGCCGCCTTTGGGCTCCGGGGCCTCCAGCTCGTCCCTGCAGCGCCGCGGCCGCTCCTCGTAGGCCAGGCTGGAGGCAAGCTCCTTCTCCTCGAAGCTGCGCTGTAGCTTCTGGAGGGCACCCTCCCTCTCCAACAGCTTCTGCTCCAGCTCCTGGATGCTGCACTCGTCCGTGGAGATGGGGGAGCGGACGCACGATGGGCCCTTGTCTGCCTTGCCTGGGTGGCCCAGCTTGCTACCTCCGTCGGAGAAGGACAGAGCCTTCAGGCTCATCATGTTGCTGTCCTGGAGGATGATGCCTTGGGTAATGTTGTGGGCAGAGCCCCCAAAACGGCTGGTGGGTCCCACTGGTGTGACCAGTGGGTCCAGCTGGTAGCTGCTGCTGGTGCTGTGTGTGGGCAGGCTGGACATGGAGTTCCGGCCGGAGTCAGACAGCGCCCCAGAGCACAGGCCGGGCTTCAGCTCCTGCTCCTTGGGCTTGTCTGGAGGGGCAGGGTGCAGCTGGTGGCTGGCACTCTCCGGGGAGGAGTGTAGGATGGCTCCTGACCGCGGCAGCACAGGCTTGAAGGCCGTGGGCCTCACTGCACCCTTCTCAGAGCCCTGTCGAGGAAAAGGACCACGGTGATTCATGTCTCCCCTGTGCATTCACTATACCCTCTCTCCCCAGGCATGTGTGCCGACCTGGAGCCAGCCTGGGCTCCCGGAGCGCATGTAGCACCCCTCTTGGTCACTTGTCTTAGCAGACCTCTCCTGTTGCTTTGAAGCAGCTGAGTGTGATGAATCTCTCTTAAGAGGCTGGGCGCAGTGGCTTACGGCTGTAGTCCCAGCACTTTGGAAGGCCGAGGCAGGCAGATCACCTGAGGTTAAGAGTTCAAGACCAACCTGACCAGCATGGTGAAACCCCATCTCCACTAAAAATACAAAATTGGCTGGGCGTGGTGGCGAATGCCTATAATTCCAGCTACTTGGGAGGCTGAGGCAGGAGAATTGCTTGAACCTGGGAGCAAGAGGTTGCAGTGAGCCGAGATCATACCATTGTACTCCAGCCCGGGAGACAAGAGCAAGAATCCGTCTCAAAAAGAAAAAAAAAGTCTCTCTTAAGAAGGAAAGAACCCTCTGTTCCTGGGGAATATCAATGGTGACTTGAGCACTTTGTTCTGTGAAATAGCAACCTGCCACCAGCTTGTCCCAGCCCTCCTGAGGTGATAAACACATTTTGAGGATCCTGCTCTGTCTCTGTGTCAGGCAGGTTAGGGCATTAGGCCAGCCAAGCTTGGTGACCCTCTCTAGGTCCATCCCTTCTTCCTGTTTGCTGCATCTTCAGTTAAGGCTGGAGCAATGACATTGACCTGGCCTCCTCACAGGGTTTGGAGGCTCACTCCAAATCATAATTTTTTAAAAAACTGTAATTTTCCCCGGTGGAGTGCTTTGCAGTTTACAAGCCCCTTAGTTTGAAAAGCTGAATGCTCTATGCAAACATAAGAGGCTCTTTCCTCATAAATCAAAGCCTCAGATTCATTTCCCTGGGGCCGGGGCAGAGGACTGAATAGTAAAATTGATTTTAGTGACCACTCGTGGGACGCACAAGGGCTTGAGCTGGTGTAAGGGCTGGAGTTCTGAGTGCCTGGGCCTCTTCTGCCCTCAACTCTGCTAAATGGAAGATAAAATTCCAGCCCATATTCAAAGATGCCCCCTGTCACAGCTTGAGCAAGGAGCTACTGCACATCAGGGCAGAAAATGAGAACACCCGACCCATCCCCATGAGTCTTCTGGGGAGAGAAGCGGCTAGCTTCCTGCCTGCATCCTCTTCATCTGTGCTTCCAAATGAGAACAGGGCTCCCTCTCCTTCCCAAGGCTTGGCAAATGCCAGAGTCCTGCATTGATAATCCAGCCACATTTCAGTGTGGCTTCGGGAAGCTTATAGGCCCCCTGTGCTCTTTGCTTATGGGCTGACCCGAGACTTCTGCTTCAGGGGACTGAGCAATGCTCTAATTCCTTTGGGCAACCTTTGATCTCTGCGGTGTGGCCAAAGGCTTCCGCCGGAACCCCTGCTGCTCCTGCTTCTTGGAGTCTAAATGCTTAGGTCACCACTCCCGCTGTGCCCCCAGGCTCTCTACCCCCATTTTGCTTTTTCCTGCCTTTCCAACCCACTCACCCTTGCCAGAGACCCCCGCTTACCATTTCTAGCTGGTTGGAGAAGGGCATGAGCTTGGGGGGTGTGGACGGGTCAAAGTCCACCGCAGCCTGGCCCCCTAAGTCCCCGCTGGACAGCGCCGTGTAATCTGGGTGGTGGGAGCCCCGGGCTTTCTGGCTGACCTTGATGTAGAAGAAGTCTTCGCTCTTGCCCATTTTGGAGCTGGACTTGCCATGGCCCGAGTCCTGGGAGAAGCCAAACCTCAGCAGCCCGTCGGAATAGCGGTTGAGCTTTTTGAGGTGGGAGGATTTGCGCAGCTTGTACTGCGAGGCCCGGCAGTGCTTGCTGTGGAAGCTGTGGCCGGAGATGAGACTACTGACACTGCCCATGGTGACGCAGGGCTGAGGATGGGGCAGGGCGGGGCGGGGACCTGGAGAGGCTGCGGCAGCAAGGGGCAGTTCTGTCTCCGCGAGGGGACTGCGGTCATAGCAAAGCCCTCACAGAGCCTGCGAGAGCCGTAGACCTGGAAGGAGACACAAGACAGAAGTCAGCCTGGGTGGGAGTGGTCACAGCACAGTTCTTAACGGTGGTTTAAGGGGCGTGTATTCTGACTTCCAAATCTGGGCAGTAGAAAAAAGCGTATCAGCGGTCAGCTCTGTCTCCACTCCTGGGTGCTCCATTCCTTCTTTCTTTGTCTGATAACTCAAAACATTCTCCGGGAGCCCACTTCAGGTGAGCCTCTACTCTAAGCACTCGGGACCCGGCAAGTGACTAAAACAGTCACAGTCCTTGCATTCCTGGAACTTAGGGGTACAGTGGTATGGAGAGGCCAGAAGCGAACCAATGTGTACTATAGCAAGTGGTACCAGTGCTGGGGGAGAAACTGGAAGAGACAGAACAGAACAGATTTCTGGGAGGTGGCTCTTTTATGCAGGGAGGTCTCTTTTGTTAGGGTAGCATTTAAAGGGGACTCAAGAAAAAGAGGGGGCAGCTATTCATGCCTGTAATGCCAGCACTCTGGGAAGCTGAGGTGGGCAGACTGCTTGAGTCCAGGAGTTTGAGACCAGCCTGGGCAACTTAGAGAAACTCTGTTTCTACTAAAAATACAAAAATTAGACGGGCGTAGTGGTGCATGCCTGTAATCCCAGCTACTTGGGAGGCTGAGGTGGAAGAATTGTCTGAGCCCTGGAGATCAAGGCTGCAGTGAGCCACAGTTGTGCCACTGCACTCCAGTCTGGGCAACCAGAGGGAGACCCTGTCTCAAAAAAATAAATAAATAAAAGAAAAAGAAAATGAGGGGTAAGCTATGTGGAAATCTGGTGGGAGAGGGGTTACCTGAAGGCCAAAGTACAAAAGCCTGAGTCCCTGAGGCAGAGGGGGCTGGCTGTGTGACCTACATGGGAAGCAGCCTGGCTGGAGACAATTAGCAAGTCTGGGAAGGAGAAACAGAAGCCAGGAGCCAGCAGACCCCAGACAATAAGGAGGCTGTGCAGCTCTAACAGCTCTGGCTTTTCTTAGGTTGAGACAAGGAGCCCCTCAAGGGCTTTAAACAGTTGACACCTTGTTCTGCCTTAGGCTGGGGGAGACATTCTGGCTTCTGGTGGGGAAGACCGGGATAGAAGTGGTGAGCTGGTTGCAGAATGACTAATAGACCTAGTCTAGGGTGGTAGTTGTGGATTGAGTTTTAGATGTGGCGCTGGCTCACGTCTGTAATCCCAGCACTTTGGGAGGCCAAGGCAGGAGGATCACTTGAGGCCAGGAGTTCAAGACCAGCCTGGGTAACACAGCGAGACCCTGTCTCTAACAGTTTTCGATGTAATCTGAGGTTGAGCTGATAGACTTGCTAAAGGATTAGAAGTAGGGAGTGAAAGAAAGAGAGGAGTCAGGGATGATGACAAAGAGAGGAGTTGGGTTGAAGGCATTCAGTTTGCAAATCCTATTTGGCATCTAGGGAGTAATGGAGAGTAGGCAGGAGGGTGAGTGGGCAGCTGCTGGGAGCTGCAGATGCACATGGCAGAGCTGTGAGTGTGGAAATGGCTATAAGACTAGATGGGATCACCAAAGAGTGAATGCAGAAAGACAAGAGAAGCCTGAGATGGTTCACATGGAGTACTCGGCATCTGGAGGTCAGGCAGGTGGGGAGAAACAAAGAAGAGTAGCAGAGAAGGTTTTGATGGTGATCCAGATGTAAAAGACCTAAGAAAGCCAAGTCAAGAAATTGTTTCCTAAGAATGGTGTCAGAAGTGGTGGCTCATGCCTGTAATCCCAGCACTTTGGGAGACCTAGGCAGGTGCATCACCTGTAGTCAGGAGTTCGAGACCAGCCTGGCCAACATGGTGAAACCCAGTCACTACTAAAAGTACAAAAAATCAGCCAGGCAAAAGGGGCATGTGGCATGCACCTGTAGTCCCAGCTACTCGGGAGATTGAGGCATGAGAATAGCCTGAACCCGGGAGGCAGAGGTTGCAGTGAGGTGAGATCAGGCCACTGCACTCCAGCGGGGGTGACACAATGAGATTCTATCTCCAAAAAAAAAAAAAAAAATGGTGTCAATTGCTGCTGAAGTAAGATAACAATTGAGAATTAGTCAATGCATTTGGCCATGTGGATGTCTTTGGTAACCAAGACAAGAGCAGTTTTGGAGGAATGGTGGATTAAGAGGATTCAAGAGAGAAAGAAGGAGGAAGTCATCACAGCCTTGTTGTTGAGAATTACCTAGCTGGCTTGGTGTGCATTCCAGTTATATCACCTGCCAGCTGTGACATGGAAGGTAAACTGTTTAACATCTTTAACCTTCAGTGTTAAGAACTAATTCTAAGATACTCTTAAACTTTTTTTTTTTTTTTTTTTGAGATGGAGTCTCACTCTGTTGCCCAGGCTGGAGTATAGTGGCATGATCTTGGCTCACTGCAACCTCCACTTCCCCGGTTCAAGTAATTTTCCCACCTCAGCCTCCTGAGTAGCTAGGATTACAAGTGCGCACCACTATGTCTGGCTAATCTTTGTATTTTTAGTAGAGATGGGGTTTTGCCATGTTGGCCAGGCTGGTCTCAAATTCCTGACCTCAGGCGATCCACCTGCCTAAGCCTCCCAAAGTGCTGGGATTACAGGCGTGAGCTACCACACTGGGCACATTTTTTTTTTCACGTAATAGTATAGCATCTTATAATCAATGCTTAAAACAATAATAACCTTGTCAGTCACCAGACAGAAGAGACTGGGATGTCAATACCAGCACATGTGCAGATTCAGGCAAATCTCTAAGTTTAGATCACATGATTTTCAAAGCTAGGAGAGGTTTTGTGATTGCCACGCACCATGACGTAATTCTTAGTCAAAAGGCAGGCAATCCAATTAAGAGGGGGAAAACCACACGTTTAATAAAACAGGAGATGCGGAAGGAGCCCCTGTTCTTTGCTCTGCTGTAAATTCAACCATCAACCTTAAAGGGGCTAAAGAAATCCCAGGTGGGGCGTGGAGAATGAATGGGCACAGCTAAAAGGGAGCCAGAAACCCTCTGACTCTGTTTTTAAATTTTAATTTCATTTTATATATATATATATATTTTTTTTTTAACAATTAGCAGTTGTGCATGGAGATTCTGTGACTCTGAATATCATGGCTTTGATTCAAACTTGTATTATTATCCTGAAGACTAAAGAGGTTATGTTATGAATGAATATGTTCTATTATTTCTTTAGGAAAAGCACAGCACAACGAAACTTCATCGCCTCAGTTTAATACAATTTTTACATGAAAATCTTTTATTAAACTGATGGCTTCGTAGACTCAAGGAAACACAGTGAAGCCTACCTCATAGGATCGTTATGAGAAATTTAAGAAATACCACAATATGATAACGGCTCTGGAACATTTACTCAATACTTAGTATACAGTAGGCACTCAATAAATGCTAGGCATTCTTATTGGTATCTGTTACTTATATTGTGACCATGGTCCTTGCCAGCATCTATCATTCCTATGGATCTTGGGATCTTCAATGTCCACACTCATTTTCTAGAACTATTCCTTTCCTTCTAAATGCAAACTATCTGCGTCCCATTCCTGTGAGGTGTGACTTAGGAGCACAGGGTGGGCCCTGCTGATATAAACCTGACACTGACAAAATGTGTTTTCATCCCCCAAGGTCATCCATCTCTAGCTTAGCTGAGACCTCTAGGTCCTATGGGGCGAAAATTCTACTCTGGTCCACAGGCAGGGGTGTCATTTTGGGCCAAAAGACCCTCCCGTGCTCTGTGCAACATGCTCCTCGGACCAGGGGCTCCTTTTTTGGCCATGCAATACACACTGACGAGCAACTCTACCTGCAGAGCTGTGCAGACCAGACCATGGGCTGCAGCATCGGTAGGATTCTGATTTTAAAATCAGTTTCTCTGAGGTTTCTTCATTTACAAAATGAAAATATTAAATAGGGACATTAGGGAGATGAAACAAATGAACGGAAGTAAAGTACAACGCCTGGCACATGGTAGGCACTCTGCAGGTGTGTGTGTGATATGTATTGCCTTCAAGCCTATGACACCGCTGGAGGCTATGGACAACATGGGGCTAAAGGGATCTGTGCATGGCTCTCCGGCTCCACCTCCATCCCCCCTCACCTGGGCCTTGAAAGAGCCTCCCAATGTGTCTTTCCCTAGTCTGTTCATCAGAAGCATCTGAAGCGTCCAGGTCATAATATTTCCTCATGGAAACCCTTCCAGGCTTCCAACTGTGTCAGAGTACAATGCACACTCCTCACCTTGCCCTGCCTGTCCACAGGGACAGCCACACTCATCTCTTTCCTGGTGGGTGAACACAAAGCCCTGACCCACCTAGGAGCTGCTGCGCTTGCTGCCCCTGCCTGGAATTCTCCTCCCGGGGCTCTTCACACGGATCAGCCCTTCTCATTTTCTAGTTCTCAACTTGACTCTCAGGCCTCCGTAAGATGGCTTCTCCAGTTACCCTTGAAACCCTTGCACCCTTCCCCTGTTACTATCTACCAACCTGTTTATTCCCTAGGTAATGCTTGCTCTCACCTGTACTAATCTTTTTGGTTTTTTTTTTATTTTTTAATTTTAGAAATGGAGTCTCGTTCTGTCATCCAAGCTGGAGTGCAGTAGGTGACACAGTGATCAAGCTCACTGCAGCCTCCAGCTCCTGGGCTCAAGTGATCTTCCCATCTTAGCCTCCAGAGTAGAGGGGGTGACAGGCACACACTATTGCTCCTGGCTATTTATTTATTTATTATAGAGACAGGGTCTCACTAAGTTGCTCATGCTGGTCTTAAACTCCTGACCTCAAGCTATCCTCCCATCCTTGGCCTCCCAAAGCAATGGGATTACAGGTGTAAGCCACCACACCTGGCCATATCTTATTCTTAAATTTAGAGTTCATTGTGTTTATCTCTACCAGGATACGAACACTGTGAGAGCAAACGTTTTTTGTATCTAGAGCTCCTAGAACAAAAAAGGGGAAAATGAGGCACAGAGTCAGGAGGTGGGATGGTGGCCCTGGCCACTCAGCTGGCCAGTGATGGAGGTGGGATTGGACCCCAGGCCCAAACGCCACAATATCCATGCTAAAATCGCACATTGCTGGGGACTGTAGGTGAGGCCCAGAGATGTTAGGGTTCCTGTCCCAGATAGGAAAGGGAACTTTTGGGTTGGGAAAGAGGGAGCCTAGAGGAGGAATCAAAGGCAGCCTTCTCTAGCGGAACTTCGTTTCCTTTTTGGGCAAATGCCAACAAGGTTGTGAGCTAATGCCAATAAGGTTGCAGGCATTTGTAAGCTCTGTCATTCACCTGTACAGCAGCCCTGTGCTGTGTTCTAGAGGGTCAGGAGAAAGAAGACAGGCGATGCCAGGAGCCCAGGAGAGGGGTGGCTGAAGAATGGCCAGCTCCAGTCCTCCTGAGAGCATTCCTGTCCCTCAACCCAGATACCTAGCTCACCACTCCCAGGTCTCCACACACAGAGGAGCTTTGAAGTTTGAGGTGACTTTGGGATCCACTTGAAGCTAAGCTAATCACCTTTAAGTGTCTGGACTTGTTCCACTGTCAACTTGGCGACAGCATTACACAAAACTCGGCTGTGTTCCATCCTGGTTCCCAAATCCATCTTCTCACCTGCCCCCATCCAACTTGCTGTCTCTGCCCTTCATAAGAACAGGGTGAAGAGACACATTTTTATTTTTGGGAAACAAATTCCCATTGGCTGGGAGTAACTCCCTGGGGTGAAAACAAGAAATCACATAGATGCTGGGGATTCAGGGGAGAGGAAGAGAGAAGGAGGACAGAGAGAAGGTAAAGGAACTGCAGAGCCTCACACTTCGCATGGCATGGTGACCTACTATGAGAGTTCCTCCTGAAGCTAGAGTTGGGCTTTAGACCTTAAGAGAAGAGAGAGGCTGGGCACAGTGGCTCACGCCTGTAATCCCAGCACTTTGGAGGCCAAGGCAGGTGGATCACAGGGTCAAGAGATTGAGATCATCCTGGCCATGGTGAAACCCTATCTCTACTAAAAATACAAAAATCTTAGCCAGGCATGGTGGTGGGCTCCTATAGTCCCAGCTACTCGGGAGGCTGAAGCAGGATAATCACTTGAACCTGGGAGATAGAGGGTGCAGTGAGCCAAGGTGGTGCCACTGCACTTTAGCCTTGCGACGGAGAGAGACTCCATCGCAAAAAAAAACAAAACAGGAAATAGAAAGAGTA
>NW_016107435.1:3977800-3992171 GCF_001604975.1 Cebus imitator
AAAAAAGAAAAAAAAAAGAGGAGAGAAAAAGAGAAGAGGAACCCAAAGCAGCTGGTGGAAAGGAACCACCCTGCCTACCCTTCTCAGAATCCAGCCCCAGGACCAGTCCCAGCCCTCGCACCCCTCCCTGACATGACCTCTCCTCCCCTAGCCCACCTGCATTGTGGGTGGCTGCTCCACCAGGACAGGGAAAGACCCGGGATATTGCGGTAAGCCCTCACTTTTGAGTGACTTCTACTCAAAAGTAGTGGGAGCACCTGAGCTGCCCCTTCCGCAACCCCATTCTGCACTTCCCTTCCCAAAGGAAACCAAGGCTCAAGACAAAGTGACACCTGCCTCTGATGGTCCCTTTCTGGAATGTGGAGACAGAGGCATGGGGTTGCAAAGGGTCTGTCTGGACTCAGAGAGTTCTGAAATAACCTGACTCATCCTCCCATCCCAAACCAATAGTTTCCCTTTCCATGAATTGAAGCAGCTATGCCTTGGCCCACACCAAGTCCCAGGTTCTGGCTGGGAAGAGGACTGGAGGATTCATGCACGCCCTCCTTCTCCTTTGCCACCATGCAGTATGCAGAGGTCACTCCCCAAGCTGGAGATGCTTAGTCTCTAGCCACCCTGCCTCCTGCCTCCTCCCTCCCACTCAGCTTCTGTTATTTCCCCTCTCGCTCCCTAACATCCTTCCCTCTTCTCCATCCCACACCCTCCATCCCACACCTCCTCCCCTAAGCGTAAGGAGCAGGGGGAAGGGCCGGCCAGCACTCAGCAATGAACTCAAGGCTGTGCTGCACTGCAGGCATCTCTGCATTCTGCACTTGCCCCTCTTTACCCCATCCATTCCTCCCAACACCTTTGCCCTCTGCAGGCCCACAATGATGCAAACTCTTGTACTGCCCACTCCCCAAGCCTACCCAGCCATGTGTGTCCTCAGTAACTGCTCTGCCAAGTAGCCTGCTGGCAGGACTGAGCTGATGGGGCTGCAGTATGGGGGTTCATTTGGTCATCTACTCAAAAATATACATTCAGCATCTGACATGGGCTAAGTACTGTGCAAAATGCAGAGGATCAGGTGGGGAAGAGGGGAGGGCAGAAGGGAGGAGAAGTTAGTGAATGGTACAGAAAACAAAAGCCAAAGAGACAGGGAAGGACAAGTGTGTGTGTGTGTGTGTGTGTGTGTGTGTGTGTGTGTACATGTGTGCACATCTTTGTGTGTGCATGTGTGAACATATGTGTGTACATGTGTGTATGCCTGTCTACTACTTTAGGTGGAGTGGCCAGGAAAGCCTCTGAGAAGGTGACATTGGAGAGGAGCCAGCCTGATAAAGGGGTTTTGTAAAATGATACCATCATTGGGAACAGCATGTGCAAAGGCGCAGAGGTCTGGATGAACTTGGGCTTAGTGTTAGAGTAGCTGTTCTCAGATGCGGGTAATTTGGCAGGACCTGGAGACAAGACATTTTTGCTTGTCATGACAAGGGTGCTACTGTTATTCAGTGAGTAGAGGCCAGCGATGCTGTTACACATCCTATGATGAACGCACACAACAGCCCCACAACAAAGAATGATTTCACCCAAATTGTCAATAGCTCTGTGGTTAAGAAATCTGGTTTGGGCTGGGGGCAGTGGCTCATGCCTGTAATCCCAGCACTTTGGGAGGCCAAGGTGGGCAGATCATGAGGTCGGGAGTTTGAGACCAGCCCGACCAACATGCTGAAACCCCGTCTTTACTAAAAATACACAGATTAGCTGGGCATGGTGGTACGTGCCTGTAATCCCAGCTACTTGGGAGGCTGAGGCAGGAGCATCTTGAACCCAGGAGGTGGAGGTTGCGGTGAGCTGAGATCGCGCGACTGCACTCCAGCGTGGGTGACAGGGCGAGACTCCATCTCAAAACAAAAACAAAGAAACCTGGTTTGTGGGAAGGGAAGGAAAATATGAGTTTAAAACCCCACTTGAGTCACTGATTCAGTGTGACTCTGAGCATGCTATGTTATCCTCTCTATGCCTCAGTTTCCTCGCCTGTAACATGAAGGTAACCACGCCAGCCCTGCCACATGACTTGATTATGGAAAGGAAAGGAAGTAGGAGCTTAGAAAGTATTTTGCAAAATCCCCAGTGCTGGTTATTCTTATTCTTTCTCATTATTATTCCCCAGGAGAGCTCTCTGAGATGGTCTGTTGATTTGAGAAGCACTGCAGGGCTGGACTCCCAGGGCAGAAGCTGGCCTGGCCACAGAGGTCTTAGTGCCACTGCCTGTCCACGACCGCCCTGAACTTGGAAGCAGGCAGAGACCGGGGTGGGAGATGTGGTTCTTCCCTTCACTGGTGAAGAGCCTCGAGCCCCCTCCGGGCTCAGTTTCCAGCCACAACATGAGGGTCTGGATTAATTTCAGTCTTTTTTTGTGTGTGTGTGAGACCTCTTAAGAATTTAATGAGAGCTGTCAACCCCCCTTCAGAAAAATGCACCCTCCTCCAACCTTTTGGCTCTGACTTCTTAGGGGTTCCCTGACCCCTAATGCCCCTTGGTTGACCTAGTTTGAAAACATTAATACATTCTGCTCTGGGGGATCGAACATGAACTTTGGAGAGGAATTAATAACATGGTCTTGGATTACTGACTTCACTTGAATGACTCCCTGCTTCCCTTCAGGAACTGGAGAGACCACTGGAAGTGAAACCAAAGCAAATGTGTGGTATCCTCTCAAGGCAGCCCCGTCCCTCCACACTGACTCCAGCCTGCAGCCGATCCAATCCCCAAGAGGCGAGCAGACTTTAGACCACTCAAAGAAGGGTGCAAGGTGGAAGAAGGGGTCTGGGCGGTCAGATGGGCAGGCCCTCTAGACTGGCAAGCAGGGCTCAGGGAACGGTGTTTCCCAAAGGCTCACCCAATGTCCATCAGACATCCCACACCAGAGCTTCCTTTACCTTCTGTTTAATAAATTTTTAAGATATGGAAATAGGTACAAAAGTAACCCAAGTACCCCATGCAGAATTGACAGTTGTTCAAATGTTACCATATTTGTTTCAGAAATGAAACAAACATCTCAGAGTTGGAGTCCCCATTCCCTATTCCTTCGCCCCACTCCCACCCTTAATCTCTCTCCCCAGGAGGAAATTTCTCATGATTTGAGTGGGAACATTTTTGGATCATTAAACATATATTAACATCTAAGTGGATCCAGCTAATTTGTGTATTTTTTAGTAGAGATGGGGTTTCATGTTGACCAAGCTGGTCTTGAACTTCTGACCTTGTGATCCTCCTGCCTCGGCCTCCCAAAGTGCTGACACTACAGGCGTGAGCCACCACGCCCAGCCTCCACCTCATTTCTTTTACGCTACTTAGATGTTTCCGTTCTGTTGCAAAAACCCTCTTTTATATGGTGATTTTTCCACATGTGGAAGCTTTACTAAGCTTTATTTTATAGGGGTTTCACAAGCTGTCTAGCTTTCAAAGCCCCCTTCCTTAAATTAAAACTGTCCAAGAGAGGTGACATCTAGGACCGCTATTAGCCAAGACATCAAAGGAAGGCAGCAGCAATGAGGCAGAGAGCCCTGAGTCAGACTTGGTTGTGTTACCCTGGGGGTGGGGAGGAGAAGTTGCTGTTACTCAGAAGAGGGGCACTGACAGAGCTGGGGCCCAGGGAGGAGCCCTGTGACCAGGTGAGGTGAAGGAGCTTTGGCCAAGCAGAGGGGTTGACCTGCTGCAGGTACAGAGGAGCTCCCTGCCCTTTGGCAGCCTGGAACCTGAGGCATAACCAGCCAGGCAGGACTTCAGCCGTCCTCTGCCCCAACTGCTTCACTACACCCTGAGGCCACAGCAGAAAAGGGACTTGCCAAGCTCGTATCAAGAATTCCAGGCTCCAACCCTGTATTTTGTCTATTTTACTAACAGGACAGGACTAAGTGGGTTTCATTTACAGCTGAGCGGAAGAGGGAGGGAGGAGAAAGAGCAGCCCCTGATCTACCTGGGGCCGTGTGGAAAGGGGAAATGTGGGGTGTGTACGTGTGTGTGCGGCGCTGCTCTGATTCAACCCTGTGGGTTCAAGTGTACAGAAGGCAGAGGAGGCTGTGGCTTCAGTCCCAGGTTGGGGAGCAAGCTGCCTCCAGGAATGGGTGGTTGTGGGGCAGGGATCAGAGCTCTGCCTGGAGCTCTCTCCTTCCCACTGGGCGGGCATCACCAGCCCAGGATAATTTCTAATCTTAGCCATGGGAACCACGCCTTTGCATTTTCATACTCAGTTCCATCTGTGCAACCTGGAGAACTTCACACTCACTATTATTCATTCACATTGTCCCCCAGGGTAGACAGCATGGCAAACATCTTGTTGACTACAGAGAAGATGAGGAGCAAGGCCTCTCATAAAGAACTTGAATTTCAGCTAGGTGTGGTGGCTCATGCCTATAATCTCAATACTTTGTGGGGCCAAGGCAGGAGGATGGCTTGAGGTCAGGAGTTCAAGACCAGTCTGGGCAACATTGTGAGACCCTCCCTGCCATGTCTATAAAAGATTTTTTTAAAAATGAGCCAGGCACAATGTCACAATGCCTGTAGTCCCAGCTATTCGGTAGGCTGAGGTGGGAGGATTGCTTGAGGCTAGGAGTTGGAGGTTGCAGTGAGCTATGATCATGCCATGCACTCCAGCCTGGGCAACAGAGAGACTCTCTTAAAAAAAAAAAAAAGGTGGGGAGAAAACAACCCTTGAATCTCATCATGAAACCTCAGCTTCCTTTCTAAGGAAGAATACAGTCCTGTTTCAGGCCTGGCTCCCATTTCCCTGCTCTGGGCAGAGCCCAAACCCCTCGGCCACAGTTGCTCCTTGGTGCTCAGCTCCCTTGGCCCTCAGCCTGCATAGCCTGCAGACAGCTCTTGCCTCATCTAACTTCTCAGGGATAAAAGTGTCACCCCGCTTATCTTTAACCCCCATTTAAGGCAGAGCTAGGGCTAAAGGTTATTTGTATCACACATAGGGTCAAACACAGTGCTAAGAACATAATAGGTGCTCAATAATTTTTTTTTTTTTTGATACAGAGCCTCACTCTGTTGTCCAGGCTGGAGTACAGTGGTACAATCATAGCTTGCTGCAGCCTCAACCTCCCAGGTTCAAGAGATCCTCCTGCCTCAGCCTCCCAAGTAGCAAGGACTACAGGTATATGCCACCATAACTGTCCAATTTTGTGCAGAGACAGAGCAGGGCTTGCTAGGTTGCCCAGGCTGGTCTCAAATTCTTGGGCTCAAGTGATCCTCCTGCCTTGGCCCCCCAAATGCTGGAATTACCAGTGTTAGCCACCATACCTGGCCCTCAATAAATATTTTTAATAAAATCAGCTCATAAGGAGGCACAGGGACTACTGACCCAGTTCACAGAAGGGAAGCTGAGACCCCCAGAGGGCATGTGACTTAAACTGAAGTCTCCACACATGCAGATACCAAAGCCAACTCTATATACCACCAGAACCCAAATCTGGTTTTCACCCGAAGATTCATCACTTAGACTTTGAGTCAATTGGTCACCCGGGGGGAAGTGCATCCATCTTCTTCCTCAACAACCAATCCTGTTCGGAGTTTTGAACCAAGACAAAAAAAAGCAGGGCAGAGTTTCTGCTTTTGAGGATCTGGTTGAGAGATCTGACAGCTATGTACACCTAAACATAAAGGATTTAAAAAGTAGTACTAATTTAACTGAAAATGCAGCTTTCTTAGGAATTTGCTGAGTTAGAGCCAGTCCATCTCTGCCCCTAGCATGTAAGTGGTTTTTAATTTTTTCTTTTACAGAAAAGGTAAAAGTTACTCTCTTGGCTGGGTGCGGTGGCTCACGCCGTAATCTCAGCACTTTGGAAGGCCAAGGCAGGCAGATCACCTGAGGTCAGCAGTTCAAGACCAGTGTGGTCAACATAGTGAAACCCTGTCTCTACTAAAAAGGCAAAAATCAACCAGGCGTAGTGGCACACACCTGTGGTCCCAGCCGCTCAGGAGGCTGAGGCAGGAAAATCCCTTGAACCCGGGAGGCAGAGGTTGCAGTGAGCCAAGATCGCACCACTGCACTCCAGCCTGGTCAACAAAGTGAGACTCCATCTCAAAAAGAAAAAAGAAAAAAGTTACTCTCTTATCTGCCTCACCTCTCAGGCACCCTGGTGGAGGATGCTGTCTGGGCTGTCAGGTCCCTGGTTTCTGGTATTGTCCTTGTGTTGTTTTCCTCCTGCTTCTTTGTCTCCAGGGTGCTGAGAGCCCAAGAGTTCAGACCTGCTCTCCGTGTGCGGGGCTGGATAACAGTGAGGTGCAGGGGTCAGGGGGAGCTGTAGTCAGGGAACAAGCGCTCTAATTCTGGTGCCGCCTCACTCCTGCTCTGAGACACTCAACTCACTTTCTGTGCCCTGCGTACTCTTACATGTCGCTGGCACAGTTGCAGGTCCTTAGGATGAAACCATCAGGCATCATTCATCAGACCTCACATTACTTGTTTATTTTTTGAGATGGAGTCTCACTCTGTGGCCCGACTGGTGTGCAGTGGCACTATCTCAGCTCACTGCAACCTCCACCTCCCGGGTTCAAGTGATTCCCCTGCTACAGCCTCCCGAATAGCTGGGATTACAGATGTGCACCACCACGCCCAGCTAATGTTTGTATTTTTAGTAGAGACAGGGTTTCACCATGTCGGCCAGGATGGTTTCCACCTCTTAACCTCGTGATCCACCCATCTCAGCCTCCCAAAGTGCTGGGATTACAGGCGTGAGCCATGGCACCCAGCCCAGACCTCACACTTGGCACACACTTCATTGACGCGTTCGCATTATGCCCTTGACAAAAGACCCCAGACCGATGGGTCTGTTGTGTCATCAGGCAAATGATTCAATCTTTCAGGGTCTCCATTTCCTTGTGTGTCAGATAAGCACAGTTGATACCAAGGCCCAGCCATTGTCAGGATTAAATGAAATCACAGATATAAAAATGCTTGACCACAGTGAGGACAGCACATGTCGGATGCATTGAAACCAAAGTGCATGTGAAATTATAGCGCAGTAGCATGGAAAGATGCTAGAATTAGATCCTTGCTTGTCTTAAAGTTAAAAGAGCAGGTCCTTTAGGAAGGACTCCCCTCCCCCACCCCCACTCCCATCTCACCAGACCTGCCTCCAGGAGGGCAGCTGCTCTTGCAGAGAATTGAGAGCAGTCCCCAGGCATCTGCCAGCTGGGGCTGGGGGGCCCAGGCTGCACCAGACTGGTGGGCGGGCCTCCAGCCAGCTCCCCAGCAGAAGTCTCTCTGGGGCTGAATGGGGCACGTGCCCAGGGCTAATTGACTCCCCTTTTATGATGATTATCTCCATTCCCCCTCCCCCCGCATACATACTCTGCCCGATCCAGCTTTCCTTATCTGAATTCCTCCTCCTGTTTGTATTCCTTGTCCTTGACCCTTCCTCCCATTTGCTGCTCTAGATGAGGGGGAAAGGGGTTGGGGGCCAGGGCTGGGGCAGGGGTGAGTCTTTGAGCTAGTTAATCATCTCAGCCCAGGCTGCAAACCTCCTGGTGCTCAGTTTGCAGATGCCTAAAGGGCTACATGTGCAAAGCTCAATACAGATTTTCTGAGTGAATGCATGAATGAAAAAGAGGCAAGCATGGAGGAGGAAGTGGGTGGGGGATCGTGGGCAGCATGAGGAAGGGCTGAGGTTGCTGAGGTGCTGGGGAAAGAGGCTGCTGGTGGGTTGGGAGCAGGGGCCCACGCAGCTCTCAATTAAATGCACTTGGATTCCATGGAAAGGCAGAAAGTGAAAGGGAAATCGCTGGCAGGCTGAGTCATTCCATCGAGTCGAACAATCGGAAGCAATTCGGCTTCCCACTGCTCTGGAGGAATCAAAAGCCACTCTGCCTGGCGGCTTACAGGTCGTCAGCGCTCAGCTGCCGGGAGCCTTCCTCCGTCCCGGTGGGCAGCTTGTGTCTTAGCAGCGTTGACTGACATTTCTCCCCAGGAACAAGATTACCCACCAATCCCAACCTGCACTTCCCCCTTCCAAAAATAAAGCCACAGTTACATGCAAAGCTCATGCAAATTTCACCCTGCTGTTGTTTGTGCTGCAGCTGGTCCCAAGTGAGAGAGCAGAAGGCAGGGTTATCCACATTCATGGCTTGGACACCAGGGCCCAAGTGAGCCAGGCACTGCCGGATAAGGGAGCCTCTTCTGAAGACACGTGATACAGATCTTAAATGGGGGAGTGGGTGCAGAGGAGGCCTGGGCATCTGGCTAGATTCCCTCCCGTCTTACCTGGACAGACAGACTGGAACCTGGGAGCAGATGGGACTCTAGAGGCCAGAATGTTGGGGGCAGATGGCCCCCTGCCTGCCAAATTTTTAACACCCAGAGTGAAAACTAAGTGGGCACCCCTGGAAGGTGAATTTAAACATCCCAGGTCTGAGTCTGAGTGATGAACCAACATGAACCAACAGAACCTTGGACGGAGATTAAAACACAGGTTTTACCCATTGACAAACTCGGTATGCTGAGGCCAAGTTCAGGTTCAGTAGGGAAGAATCCATGGAAACTGAGCAACAGCATGCATGGGCAAGGGGGAGGGGAGTGGAGATGCTGTGAGCTCCCTAGGCAGGTTGATAGCTGGTTAGCCTTTGGCAAATCAGACAATCCCAGATTGGATGGGAACTCTCTCAACGGATCTCTGACTGTGGGATAGCTTTGTGGCTTCCTTCTCTTCAAAATTCTGATCTTCCTTCACCATCCCCAGCTCCACACTGTCGTCCTCTTTATTCTAGACCAGGATCTTCCATGAGGGAAATGCTGCAGGTGTGCCACTCTCCATTCCATGCCAGGAGATGGTGTGGACACGGGAGCCTCTCACTAGCAGGCACCCTTGAGCAGAGGGAGGGTGTTGGGACCCTTTGGGGCATCACAGAGGCATCTGCCTCATTCCACCTATGCCCGAGGCCCTTCCTGAGCGGGCAGGACCACGCGTCCCAGGCAGTCAAACACACTGGCACCAGATCACAGATGGAACCACAGAATGGAGAAAAGCTGTTAAGGCCAGAAGCACGTCAGTGCTCCATGAGACCCACAGAGGGTAGGTGACGTGTCCTAGGCCATGCAGTGAGGCACGGGCAGAGCTGGGCTGGAAGCCTGACCTCCCGGCTCCCTCCCCAGGGCTCTTTCCTCTTACATGGTTCTTTCACAATAGAGCAGGAAGGAGGCATAGGTGGAGGGGGAAGATCATTCTATGCTGAGAGACTGCTACAAAAATACTCCCATCACACCAAGGATGAAGCCAAGTCTCCCACCCCAAACCCCAGCAACCTGCGGCTTCCTGTGTCATCAGCCATTAACAGTGGCTGAAGGTAGGTGCTAAGTGCTGTCTTTCCATGGAAAATCAAGGGCAATTTGGAGCTTGTGAGTTTGGATGGGGCAAGACACAGAGGTGGCAAGACAAAGACTAGACAGAAGCAGGCAGCCTGGAAAGCCCTCTGCCACCTCTGACACCCCTGGGAGGGATCTTCTTCTGGCAGGGAAGAGGGAGAATTTAGGACAAAAGGCATAGGCTCCTCCAGGAGGTGGGCAGATGTGGGAGAAGGATGAAGGGTGGGGGAAATGCAGTAGAAGTCTTAAAGATGCTCCCTCCCCTTCTGTCCTTACACTCACCCCTACTGGAGTAGGGCTCTTCTTTTAGATGCACTGAGTGTGTCGTGTGTCTGTGTGTGTGTGTTGGGGGGTGGGGCGAGTTGAGGTGTGGAGCAGGGAGACCTGGTTGATTTCAGATTTCTGGGTTTTAGAACTGAGAAGGGATTGGAATGGAGAAAGCCCTGGCAGGGGGCAAGGCTCAGATTCCTGCCTTTATGTGTTGGAAATGACCTGGTATGGCATGAAGAGTTTAACCTGGTCCCTTAGGGAGGGCAGCTTTGGGTACCTGGTGCTGTCTGTGTGTGCCTGAGTGTATTTTTGTGTGCTCAACAGCATGGGAGTCTGTGTGCACAAGCCAGGAAGCCTGTGGCCATTCCCGACGAGTCCCTACCTGTCCTAAGTTGAAGCTCTCTTGGTACCCTTTGATGTGTCTGGCTGAGGAATTTTGACTCCCGTGTCACCTCTGCCCTGATTCCTCAAGCTCCCTGCCTCCTCCTCCAGGGCTCCTCAGTGAACTAGAGCCTCATTTAGCACAGGAGCCTCTAAGCCTAGGTTGAGCATCTGGCCACTCCACCCTCCTAGAGCCTGCAGGCCCCACAGCCCCTGACAGTGACATAATTAACCTCTTGTTGGAAGCCCAGATTTCCTGCAGTGTTGACCCCCAGCTGCCACCTTCATCAGCCGTGCCCTCTCTGTCTCCGTGAACCTTCCTGCTGAGCGTTACCAGCTGGCAGGGCCAGAGGTGCTTAAAGAGGCTCCAAAGCCACCTGTAGATGCCAGGACATCAGGACCACTCCTGCTTCGCTCCTGAAGCTCCTTGCCCTTCCGGGCCCGGTGATGCTGAGTGGCTTGTAGGCTCCCACTTGGCATCCTCTCAGTGCTTTCCCACCTACTCCTCCCTCTGCCAGAAGCAACCTCCCTGACCATGGCTGCCTTACCAGTGCAGGGGATCCTGGAGAAGCACCTGTCCCTCCCCCTTGCCTTCCGTAGCTGTGTCTGAATAAAGCAATGCCAGTCCTACTCTCTGATAAGCAATCAAACCCAAGACTATGCACTTCCATTGCCTGTGGTTTGGTGGGTGTGCAATGGCTGCTGGACAGCCTAGCCATAGGCAAGGAAGGTGAAAGCAGGGCTGGGGCCTGGCTTGATGTGCCTGCTGGGGCAGGAGCAGCTGAGCCCAGTAAGTGTGTCAGCACTAGCTTTGACAGGTAGAGAGAGCTGCCACTGGAGAGGTAAGTGGCTGGGAGCACCTGTGCATTTTTTTTTCAATATTCACAAGTACTTATTGAACATTTATTGTGTACAGTCTCCATCAGGGCCCGGTAGATATAGCAGTGAGAAGAAAAGAATCTGCCTTTGTAGACAGTAAAATCATGTCAGAGAAAGAATGAATTTAACTTGGCATTTGAGGCCCCATGCAATCTAAGCCCACCCTGTACTCCCAGGTAATGTCCCACTATTTCAAGGTAGAATGACTGGGCCTGCTTCTTGACTGATCTACGGTGTGCAGGCACTGATACTCAGGGTTGCATGTGACCTCCAGAGTGACCTTACTGGTATCCCTTGACTTCCCTCAAGGGCCCGTCTTGCCTTTTCCCTCTCCTGTGGCTTTGCTCACACCAAATTCTCCCTTCTGAGCTTGACCCCCTTCCCAGATCAGGTTTTCATTGGTTTTCCCTGCTGGGTGGACTTTGTGTTTTGAAGAGGTGCTTTTGTCCACTAGATAGGAAACTCCTTTTAAGCCCAGATGCCAGTGGGGACCCAAGAATCAAGACCTCCTAGCTGGCCTGTGCTTCTCCTGCTCCCTTTTGCATTTCTCAAATCCTCTCAATCCTTTGGCACTTTCCAAGCCCTGTACCCACCTGTGCTGCCACTCTCCCTGCAGACAACTTCATCTCTATAATAAAGAGATAAGTAGAATCATTGGGAGGAAACTCCCTCAATTCTCTGAACTCATAAACCTGCAACTGACAGGACTGCTGCCTCCTCTGTGCCTGTCACCATGAAATAGAAGTCTGTCTTCATCTCAGACTGATCCTTCCAGCCACGGCATGACTGTCGTCAACGCCAACCTTCTCACTTCCAGTTTTCTATTCTTCTCTCCCATAAGCATCTAAACGTGCAGAAGTCTCCCAAATCAAAAATGACATACAAGCTCCTGGACTCCATTTTTTTCTCCAGAAACCGCTCTTTTCTCCTGTTCACAGCCAGGCTTCTGGAGAGAGAGAACATCATACTCACTACTGCCACTTGCTCATTTCTCACTTGCTCTTCAATCCACAAAGGCCCTAGTTTTTGAACCCACCAATGCACTAGAACCACTCTCTGGAATGTTGCTAAATCCAATGGACCTTCCCCAAGAGTTAGCAAACTTGATCGGTCAGTGGCTCTACCTCTTTCTTTTTCATTCTGTGTATTTTGAAACACTGCTTCCTCGGCTTATCTGATACTATGATTGCCTGGCTTTCCTCCGGTGGCCCAGCCTCTCCCTCTCTGTCAGCTTTGCCACTTTCGTTCCCTAAATGTGGATGCTTTTCAGGCTGTGTCTAAGACCCTGACCTCTGCTCCACTCTGCTGAAGCCTCTGCACAGCTTCAGCTGCATCCGCATGGAGGTGATTTTCAGATCTTTATCTGCAGCCAAATCCTCCCCCCGAGCACCTACCCTGAACATCCAACCGCTCTTCCCTGGGAGGGGCCACATCTCACCCTCAGCACATCCACGGTAGAAGTCTTCATCTCTCTTCCTTGCCAGGACCCATCTGCCTTCAGCACGCACTTCCTTGTGGAATCCCAGTCTTAGTGAACAGCACAACTGTGACCAAGCCAGAGCCCAAGAAACCGAAGCAAACCAGGAGCTTTTGATTACCACTCAGCCCTCACCCTACATCTGACCAACCACCAAGCCCTGTCTCACTATCGCTTTTCCTCAAAACCAGCATTTCCCTGCAATTCCACTGCCACTGTCTTAGTCTAAGTTGCTATTATACTTTCCTTGCAGTATTAATAGACCTGTTATTTGCTTTTTTTCCTAGTTCTCCCAAAGATACTCTATTGTCCCAAAAATAAAGCATAAACATCCTAACATGGCAGAGAAGGCCTTCATGACGGCACTTTGTATATCTTTGTATCGTCATGTCATCCGCCACCACTTCCTCTCCCCACCTCCCCAATCCTGCCCTCCATTTATTCTGAGACTGGAGTTCTGCAAATCTGTCATTTTCTCCCTCGGACCCTGCCCCAGTTTTTCCCATGCTTGTCCCTAGGCCCAAAGCCTCTGGGACTTTGCTCAGAAGTCACTTCAGCTATAAAGGCTTCTTGTGTCTAGGAGGCCCCATCTGCGTGTTCTTATGGCGGCATTAATCACTCTGTAGCGCGCCTGCTCCCTACTCCGAGCTCTTTCTCAGTAGATGGCAAGACTGTCTTTCACCCAACACTGTACTTCCAGCTTCTAGCACAGTACCTGGCCCAAGACTCAGTGCATGTTTGTCGAATGAATGGATAAGCGTGTGTTTATGCATCATATTGTATTTTATGGTGCCTGGGTTCGACCAGCTTTCCCAACTGCAGCACCATAAAACACTCGACACAGTGTGTATTTATGAACTTTTCATCCCTTCTCCCTATCCTAGGGAACCTGTTGGAATACACTAGGTAGTGTGGAGCACAGCTGCAATCACCTCCATCCCACTGTGTGATGGAGGCTTCTCCAAGTGGGCACTCATGCCTCAGTAGTACCCTCGCCTGAGCATCGGGTCCAGGGCAGTGGGCGTGTGGAGTCTGTGGGCCTAAGAGTTAGACCCTCCTCATGCGGAGGTAAAATTACAGCTGGACGAGGTAACCCACTGGGGCATAGATGCATGCACCAGCATCCACACTCCCTTGGTATCGGGTTTTTCTGCAAACCAAGCTTCACTTTGTGAAAATAATCTGGGACACAGCACAACCAACTGTCCCGATCTGCCTGGGACTGTGAGAATTCCTGAGATGCAGATGTCAGTAATAAATCACCAGAGAATTCCTAGTAAAGTGGGA
Source organism: Cebus imitator (assembly GCF_001604975.1). Classification (NCBI taxonomy): domain Eukaryota; kingdom Metazoa; phylum Chordata; class Mammalia; order Primates; family Cebidae; genus Cebus; species Cebus imitator. The sequence goes on from NW_016107435.1 coordinate 3,991,444, forward strand.
TGTGTTGGTGGCCCCACCTAAACTGGAAGTTAGGATTTGTACAAAAGAAGATTGAATTAGTTCTCAGTGACCCCTTGACCTAACCCTTGGTCCCTCACTGAGTGGGCTCCCTGGAGTGCTAGGATCAAAAACAAAGAGTGGCTGCCACGGCCACATCTCACCCTCAGCACATCCACAGTGGATGTCTTCATTCTCTCTTCCTTGCCAGGACCCATCTGCCTTCAGCATGCCCTTCCTTGTGGAATCCCAGTCTTAGTGAATAGCACAACTGTGACCAAGCCAGATCCCAGGAAACCGAAGCAAACCAGCCATCAGTCAACCATTAGCATAGTGATCTTGGGGTCCTGGAGGGAAGTATCTGAAGGGCAGTGGGCTGGGGACAGAGACTAACGTGTGTGGAAGAGGTGGATAAGTCATTAACTGGGAACAGAAAGAACTGTGGCCGGGTGTGGTGGCTTACACCTGTAATCCCAGCACTTTGGAAGGCTGAGGTGGGTGGATCACCTGAGGTCAGGAGTTCAAGACCAACCAGGCCAACGTGGTGAAACTCCATCTCTACTAAAAATACAAAAATTAGCTGGGCCTGGTGGTGCATGCCTCTAATCCCAGCTACTCAGGAGGCTGAGGCTGGAGAACTGCTTGAACCCAGGAAGTGGTGGTTGCAGTGAGCCGGGATTGTGCCACTGCATTCCAGCCTGGGCAACAGAGTAAAACTCCATCTCAAAAAA
>NW_016107435.1:3993041-4018828 GCF_001604975.1 Cebus imitator
TGTGTGTGTGTGTGTGTGTGTGTGTGTGTGTGTGTGTGTGTGTGTGTATATGCTAATGGTTGACTGATGGCTGGTAGCTTCAGAATAGGGCAGGTCACCAGAAAGATCAAGGCAGGATTAGATGGTTGGGACTTTCAGCCCCTGTCCCTAACCTCTGGGGAGGAGAGAGGACTGAAGATTAAGCTGATCACCAATGGTCAATGACTTAATCAATCATGCCTATGTAATGAAGCCTCCATAAAAACCTAAAAGGATGGTTCAGGAAGTTTCGGGATAGTTGAACACCTGGAGCGTCTTAGAGGCTGGTGTGCCCAGGGAGGGCATGGAAGCACCTCACCTCTTCTCCCATGCCTTGCCCTATGCTTCTCTTCATCTGCATCCTTTGCAATATCCTTTATAATCAACCAGTAAGTGTGTTTCACTGAGTTCTGTGAACTACTCTAGTAAATTAATCAAACTCAAGGCTGGGGTCATGAGAACTCCAATTTATAGCCAGAAATACCAGGGAAAAAACCTGGTAAAATAATCTCCAGGTAGGTAGTGTCATAAGTGCATTGAATGAGAGGACATCAGAGGGTCCTCAGCATAACTGATTGTTTGCTTGTTGGTTGGGAAAACCCCACACATGTGGGAATAGAAGTCTCCTGTGTTGATTGTTATGGTGTGAGAGCAGAGGAAAATGGTTTGTGTGTTTTTCCACTTAGTATTTACTAAAGATGTTCCCAATACTGAACATTAGGATTAAGGGTAAGCATGTCAGAGGCATTTGAACAAGAGCAACTCCATGTTGAATAGGGGCTGGGTAAAATAAGGCTGAGACCTACTGGGCTGCATTGCCAGGAGGTTAAGGCATTCTAAGTCACAAGATGAGATAGGAAGGAGACGCAAGATACAGGTCATAAAGACCTTGGGGATAAAACAGGTTGTGGTAAAGAAGCCGGCCAAAACCCACCAATACCAAGATGGCGATGAAAGTGACCTCTGGTCGTCCTCACTGTTCATTTTATATGCTAATTATAATGTATTAACATTGCTAAAAGATATTCCCACCAGCACCAGGACAGTTTACAAATGCCATGGCAATGTCAGGAAGTTACCATATATGGTCTAAAAAGGGGAGGAACCCCCAGGTCTGGGAATTGCCCACCCCTTTCCTGGAAAAATCATGAATAATCCACTCCTTTTTAGCATATAATCAAGTAATAACTATAAGTATATTCAGTTGAACAGCCCATGCAGCTGCTCTGCCTATGGAATAGCCATTCTTTTGTTTCTTTACTTTTCTAGTAAACTTGCTTTCAATTTATGGACTCACCCTGAATCTTTCTTAAGTGAGGTCCAAGAACCCTCTCTTGGGGATCTCTTTCCAGTAACAAGCATATAAGGCTGGTATTAATTTCAACAGGGCAAACCAATAAAATGTTTAAGAACTGAGCCTTTAACTGTGGATTTTCACTTTGTAGGCTAATCTATGAGTTGGAGGAAGTAGGGTAGGGTGTTAGAAAATTCCAGCCACTCCAGGTGGGCGAACTGTCCTAAAAGCACCATTTTCTCTGTTTCTATGCACCATAGTGCCAAGAATCTCATGCAAGATCCAAAACAGCAGGATTTGTCAGCCTCTTGGCCATTTCCCAGTAGGACTGGCTGTGTCTAATGCCAGCTCTGGCTTGATGCAGAGCTTGGGAACTCTGGGACTGGAAGGAAGCCGGGAACAGGAGAACGTGTGTGTGGAAACAGTCCCATCTACTATGAGCACCTTGGAACCTCTTGCTCACCGCTGTATCACTTAGCACAGCACCTGGCACATGCTTGTGTTACAGTAGGTAGTTGGGCAGTCATGAGCAGGGCAGGAGAGCTTCCCACTTAGGAAGGTCAGGTGACCATCAGATGGTCAGGTGGTTGTTACAGTGTCTCTCTAAAATAATAATTGGTCCCAGCTGGTGCCAGGGAAAGGCCATCTCCTGGAAGGTAAAAACACCTGAAGCTGGTGATCAGCAGCTTCCTGATGAGATCGCAGGAATCAGGGGAGTGGGCTCAAGCCTGTGTACTAAGAGGCAAAATGGTGGAGTTTAACTGGTATATGACCTGCCTCTAGGAACATGATGGGTAAGGGGAGAATGAGCATATGCACAACTTCAGGGAACACAGTGTAGATATACAGCACTTGCCCCTCCCAAGTGCTGGCAGGCCACTGTGCATGTGGACAGCCCACCCCAAGGGAAGAATCAGGGAGGAAATAACGCAACCTGGGAAGACGCCAACATAAGACCCCAAGTCAAAGGTCAAACCGTGCACTTGACTCTCTCAAGCCTCCCACTTGGCTCTCTTACAAGTGTACTTCACTTCCTTTCATTTCTGCCCTGACACTTTTAATAAGCTTTCACTCCTGCGCTAAAACCTGCCTCAGTTTCTCAATCTGCCTTATGCCTCCTCTGTCTAATTCTTTCTTCTGAGGAAGCAAGAATTGGGGCTGCTGCAAGCCTGGATGGATTTGCCGCTGCTAACAGCTGGCGCTCAATAAATGTTCATCAAATGAATCAATGAATGAACGAACGTGTGGACTTTCTGCCTTAGGTCTCTCCTAGCTCAAACAGATCTTCCACACGGCAGCGACTAGCCATTGCCTTTGTAAAACACAGACTTGAAAGCTTCAGGTTCTTTTCCAGCCTCTCCTCTCTCTAATAATTGTCTTAATTTCCTTCCTCTGAGATCTGTACTCATTCCCTGCAGTACATTCATGACCCTTCATGGGTCTCAACCCCAATTGCCAGTTTTCTTTGTCCCCGTCACCTATAACTGCTTTCTCACCATTTCTTTCAAATACCACTCAGCATATAATGCTCTCATGTGCCACTGGCACAACCTAGAATATCTTTTACAAAACTTGCCCCTGTATCTCCAGCCTTCTTTCTGCCTGTGAAAACCCATCCTTCAAGGTCCAGCTCAAATATTACTTCCTCCAAGAAGCCATCCTACGTTTTCCTTGCTGCTATGTCTGTCATTGTACAATGGGGGACTGAAACCCTTTGAACACTGATTTCATTCTGTTTCTTAAGTAGCCTATTCTTTTCTGTCTATCCCCTCTACTAGTCTTTGAGCTTCTTGAAGACTAACACTTTTTTATTTGTCTCCATTTACCCAGCTAAACAGCCCTTCAAAGAAGGAGGGAGGGAAATCAGAGAGGCTCAAAGAGGTTGGAGGAAGTGTTTGTGAGCTGGTGATAGGAAAATAAAAAATAACAGACATCTAGCTATTTGCCTTAGAAATTGCTGGACTTTGGAAGGCTGAAGTGAGAGAACTGCCTGCGGCCAGGGGTTCGAGACAAGCCTGGGTGACATACTAAGACCCCAGTGCCTACAAAAAATTAAAAAATTATCTGGGCATGTTGGCATGTGCCTGAAGTCCCAGTATTTGGGAGGCGGGGTGGGAGGATCGCTTGAGCCCAGGAGTTCCAGGCTGCAGTGAGCTACAATCAAGTCACTGCACTGTAGTCTGGGTGATGGAGCAAGACCCTGCCTCAACAACAAAAACAAAAGCAAACAAACAAACAAAAAACAGAGGCTGAGCATGGTGACTTAGGCCTGTAATCCTAGCACTTTGGGAAGCCAAGGTGAGCAGATCGTTTGAGTTCAAGAGTTTGAGACCAGCCTGGGAAACCTGAGACCCCATCTCTAATAAAAACAAAAAAATTAGCTGGGCATGGTAGCACATGCCTATAGTCCTAGCTACTCAGGAGGCTGAGGTGGGAGGATCACCTGATTCCAGGAGGTTGAGGCTGCAGTTAGCCATGATCTCTGGGCAACAGCCAGAATCTCTGTCTAAAAATAATAATAATAATAATAAAGGTAAATTGCTGAAATTGCCACAGAATTTTCTTTTCCTGATTTCACTTCCATCCCAAGAAGTAGAATTGCTACTGACTGAGAAAAGAGAAGCAAAGGAGACCTCAGACCATCCTCCTATACAGGAGACAGTGAAAGTGCTCTTATTCCCTTAGGCACCACCCCAACCTCAGAGGAGGTTGGATTTCCCTCCTTTTCTCAGTTCTTCCTTTCGAAGAATTGGCCCTGATCTTCTTAGAGTAGCCCACAGTAAGGGTGCACCCTTCCTTCTGCTTTCATCTGCCCAGTAATAGCGCTAATTGGAAGGACTTTGGCTCCTCCCGAAGCCTGGCTTTGTTAGGCATAACAGTTCTCTCTCATTCTCTGGATGTGGCTCGTGCTCCTGCTGGAAGCCTTCCTCAGAGTTCACTTGTAATTCAGGCCTCTGTGAAAGGCCCCCTTACAACTTGCTCATTCACTGTACCTCATTGTCCCTGCCCATTCATTGATATTCATGGGGATAATTCCTCCCATTGCCACATGCACAGAGACGCGTGCACATGTGTTCAGACCCCATGTCCCATTAAAGTAAGGACACTTGAAATAAAAAGCAGCACTGCCTGAATGCAGAACTGCCCTCCCCTTTAATAACTGGGGAGTCGATTGCGCTAATGTTATTTCAAGAAGTACCAGGAGAATTGGTGGGCGCAGCAGAGCAGGGAGGGAGGAAGGGGCAGGGTGGTCCTAATATTTCCTTTCCTTAAAGCACTGTCAGAAACATCACTCCAGACAGACACAGCTCTCCTCCTCCCATCTGTCCTCCCTAGATCCAGCCAGTTCTGGGAGCCACACTCCCTACTTTCCACCTGGGCATTAGCCTGGTATTCAAGGCTGTCTAAAAAATGATTTACAAATGCCTCCCAGACTTACCTTCTACCTCCTCCCAAGGTTGAATTCTTCTTTAACCAGCCAGGTCTACACCTATGCTCTGCAGCTCACATTTTGCTTATATATTCGTTCAAATCATTGGCTGGGTGCGGTGGCTTCCGCCTGTAATGCCAGCACTTTGGAAGGTGGAGGCTGGCACATCACCTGAGGTTGTGAGTTCGAGACCAGCCTGACCAACATGAAGAAACCCAGTCTCTACTAAAAATACAAAATTAGCCGGGTGTGGTGGCGCATGCCTGTAATCCAGGTACTCAGGAGGCTGAAACACGAGAATCACTTGAACCCAGGAGTTGAAGCTTGTGGTGAGCCGAGATTGTGCCATTGCACTCCAGCCTGGGCAATAAGAGCAAAACTCCGTCTCAAAAAAATTATTGCCCAGGGCCTGGGTGGTTGCAGTAGCAGCAACAATAGTTGTTTTCCCTGAGTGACTCAGCAAAGGCGGTGTCTTCTCAATATTTTTTAATGTAATGGTTAACAAGATGGCTGAAGAAAATCATTACAGAAGCAGGACAAGAATAAGATTGTAAGATAGAAGAGGATATCATTTGGATGCTTGTCCCCTCCAAATCTCATGTTGAAATTTGATCTCTAATGGTGGCAGTGAGCCTTGGAGGGAGGCGTTTGGGTCACAGGGGGATAAATCCCTCAAGAATAGGTTAGCGCCCTCCCCATAGTCATGAGTGACTTCTTGCTGAATTAGTTTTGCACAAGAGCTGGTAACTGAAAAGAGGCTGGCACCTCTTCCTCTCTCTCTTGTTCCCTCTCTTACCATGTGATATGTCTGTTCCCACTCCGCCTTACACCATGGATAAAAGCTTCCTGAGGCCTTGCCAGAGCCGAGCAGATGCTGGGGCCATGCTTGTACAACCTGCAGAACTGTGAGCCAAATAAACCTCTCCTCTGTATAAATTACCCAGTCTCAGGTGTTCCTTTATAGCAATGAAAAAAAATGGACGAACACAGGAGATAAAAGAGAAAAGCGCTGGTGGAAGGATGGAGCTATCATTATAGTTGATTCTGCTACCATCCTCCCAAAGGATAGCCCCTGGACACCCCCGGACCTTTGGGACCAGGCTCCTTTCTTTCTGATGTTAGGACCTGAACTCCTCCCCTGAGTATTGCAATCCCACCACCAGGACTTCCAAGACTCACTCTAGTTCTGCCTTTTCATGAAGAGGGCCTTCCCTAGTCACCACTAGGGCCCACAGTCCTTTGACAGCCATGGGCTTCTTGGCAATACCCTTACTGGCACTTACAAGGCCCCTTCATGTGCACACATCATAATGACTCATTAGAGACTTCAAGTTTCAGGGAGGAAGAGGTGGTTGTTCCTGCCTCTGCAGCCCTCCAGAGCACTGGTGAGAAAGGTTTGCCTTTGAGCAGCTGCTCTCTGAGCTTGCTGGGCTTTTCATCTGGCAGATGCAGAATGATGTTTGCTGGCCTTGTGGAAAACAATAGAATTAGTTATCTCACAGATATGACAGATATGACCTGGGAGCTGTTGCTTCTGAGCACCAGGAGCATTTGGTAACCAAAAAAGCATAGTCTCTAGGGTCAGACAGCTGAGGATTGCAATGTAGCTCCTTTTTGACTAGCTGTTTAAGAACTGCTACCTACTTGCTTTGAACTCTAGTTTTTCCCTTTGCATTTAAGTTGTACTTGGGTGTTTCCACCTTTGCATTATTGACAAGGGCCAGGTAATTCTCTGTTGTAAGGGGCTGTCCTGTATATGATAGGACATTTAGCAGCATCGCTGGCTCCTACATACTATGTACCAGTTACACTCACTCCCCTCTTCTACCAGGGGTGACCGTTAAAAATGTCTCTAGATGTTGGCAAATATTCCTTAGGTGGGTGGGTAGGGGGCAAAGTCTTTCTCAGCTAAAAATCACTGATCTTTACACCTTGGGGTTGTTTTAAAGATCAAAGGACGTGAAAGCACATGGAGTTTCTGATGGTGTTTAGCATATGGTAGCAGATACTCATACATGTTGGTTCCACTGGATATTTTAAGAATAGAATTATTTGAATAGAATAGAGTAAAATAGGACAGTTTCTCTTCCATCATCATCCACCATGGAACATCCCTGGGGCTCGGACATGGGATGGGGCCTGACTGGCCCTGAGAAGAGCTCTGGAGAAGGTATCCCCTCCCAGTGATCTCCCCAGTGGCTTCACTGGTCAGGACTGAAAAGATGACATTTCATGGATGCTCAGATGTGTTCTGGAACTGTCTGATGGGAAAGGGATGTTCTGTAACCTCCTATGGTCTGAATGTTTGTGTCCCTCCAAAATGCGTATTTTGAAAACTAGTCACCAATGTGATGGTATTAGGAGGTATGGCCTTTGGGAGGTCATGAGGTCATGAGGGTGGAGCCCTTATATAGAATGAGTGTCCTCAGAGAACTACCTTGTCCCATCCACTATCTGAGGACATAGTAAGAAGGCACCTTCTAAGAACCAGACAGTGGACCCTTGCCAGACATTGAATCAGCTGGCACCTTGATCTTGGACTTCTCAGCCTCCAGTACTGTGAGAAATACATTTCTGGTGTCTATCTACTCCCTTGTTCATGGTATTTTTTTTTTATAGCAACCTGAACAGACTGGAGTCTGTTCTGGACACCCAGCGAGAGATGAAATTTCAGCAGTTTACACAGAGAGCCATTTCCAAGCAGACAGCCTGTTTCTACTTCAGCTCTTCCTCCACACCTGGTTGTTCTGGGGAGACAGATGGTCCATTCTAGAGGGGGGAATGTGAGTTATGTAGAGTAGCAGTTCCTACAAGCAAGGAGAAAGTGTGAGAGACACTGCTGAGATGTCAGCTTGGCTGAAGTGCAGGAAGGAGGAAGGAAGACTCAGGGTCTTCTGGCTGCAACTTCAGGTCACAGAAGAGAGACTAACCAGCTGTGGCTACTGCACATCTGGCCTGAGCAGCTACAATGACCTGCCTGCCCAAATCCAGCTCTCTCTATTCCTTCAGGCCTGGGATCAACGGAAGTCTTCTAAGTCAGCAAATCAGGCTTCCACCAGAGGCAAAACCTACTGAATCTAGGAAATCTCAGGGTTGCCTAAGCTGTAGATGCCCCAGCCTCTCTTTCTTGATCATGGAGTAGAAATGACAATGGACTGGAGGTCAGGCATTCTGGACTTGAACTTGCTGTGCTGGGCCATTGACTGACTAGTTGTGTGGTCTTGAGTGAGTCATTCTCTCTGGGGCTTCCTTTCATCATCTCCCCATGGGCAGCATCATAACCACTCTTTCCAACTGAGAGGCTCTGGTTGGATCAGCAAACAAACATGCTTTGAGAAGAGAGAAAGTATTGTTGGCAAATGCCCACCCAGCAAGTTCAGCCTCATGCTGAAGAAGCAGTGGCCAAGTCAGGGACATTTAAAAGGGATTCAATGGCTGAAGGCCTGGGGTAACAGGATGAGCACAGACCAAGGTGGACCATCTCTGGGAGACCAGAGCAGAGCTGCCCTTCTGAAGATAACCAGGTCAGCGTGAATAAGAGCTGGGAGCCTGCAGCCATCAGAGCAGAGGATGAGAAAGAAGGAGCTTATTGTTTGTTTTTGTTTCAGTCACAAGATTATCTAAGAGAGGGTAAAGGCATGCACATTTCACTTTTCTTTTTAAATGGAGAGAAAGTTGAGAACCAAAAGCCCAAGTGAGTGTTCTTCACTTGCAAGTGTACATTGACCGTGGAGACCTGGAGACCTGACCTTGGGGTACCCGGCCACACTCTGTGGTTCTCCCCTCTGCATTTGCTCATTTTCACCCTCTCTGCTCCCTACCTTCAGGCCTGCATCATCTCATGCCTAGCGTGTAATGACAACCTCCAAGGCGGCCGGCTTACCTCTTCTGCGTCCAACCCATTCTGCACAAAGGTCATTCTAAACACAGATTTCAACACGGGTCACTTATCTGCTTGATAACCTTTTCCTGCTCCCATAGCCTATATCATCAAGACCCATGCTCCCGTCTGATAATCTTGGAAAACCTCTCCATTAAGTGGTGAAATGAAAAGGCTGTGATTGAAACTGATCTTACAACTACTTCCTTATGGGGAGAACTCGGCCAAGCCTCTTTACTCTCTATCCCAGTTCCTTATCTCTGAAAATGACATAAAGAGCTCACAGGTGGTGACCACATTGGCATGCAGTGTGGATCAGCAATACAATGGATGTAAAGGGCTTTACAAACTCTAAAGTGCAGCACCAACATTCCCATCCATTCAAGTCTCTGCAAAATGGTTTTCTTGTGGCTCTCATCTTGTTTCCCTCCGTAGAGATTCTCCCTCCTTTTACTCATCAGGAAAATCCTGCCATTGTGAGCTCAACAACTTCCCCATCTTGATGCCTTCCTTCACTGGCCATATCCTTTAGGACTCAGCCTGCCATCCTGACCTGCCTCAGTTCTTCCATGTATAGATACAAGTTAGTGAGCCCCACTGTGTCTCTGGGGCTCACCCATCATCTCATTTACTTCTCACAATAAATTCATACACAAAACCCAACTGCACTTCTATATACTAGCAACAAATAAATCAAAAAAGATATTTAAAAACATATGATGTGCAAAATGTGTATACTTGGGAGTGAATATAACTGAAGTTATATATGACCTCTACACTGAAAACTCTAACATATTATTGTGATAAATTAAGGAAAATCTATATTAATGCAGAGATATGCCAGGGTCATGGGTCACAGACTTGATAATCTAAAGATTTTCTACACGTTGACCTAGTGACAATACAATCACAATCAATATCCTAGCAGCTTAGATATTAAATTGCAAACGGCAAGAATAACCAAGACCATTTGGTAAAGAACTAAGCTGGAGGGTGTATGTCAACAGACAGAAAGCTAAATGGTAACTAAGATAATGTGATATTGACATACAGGTAGATAAATTGACCAATGGAAACCAATAGAATTCAGAAACCTGAATTCCATTGGTGATATAGGATCACTTGATTTATGAAAAAAGAGACATGGTAGGGCAGTGAGAAAAAAAAAATTGCTGCTGGGTCAATAAGTATCCATTTAGGAAAAAGTGAATCTTGACTCCTACTTCACACCACACAAATATTTCCAGGTGATTGTAGATATAAATGCAAAAGGTAACACCCTAAAGCTTCTGGAAGAAAACATGAACTTTGGATAAGCACAAATTTCTTGGCCAGGTCACAAAAAAAGCCCTACTCTAGAGGAAAAATATTAATAAATTAAGAATTTCTCTTCATCGGCCGGGCATAGTGGCTCACGCCTGTAATCCCAGCACTTCGAGAAGCCGAGGTGAGCAGATCACCTGAGGTTGGGAGTTCAAGACCAGCCTGACCAACATGGAGAAACCCCGTCTCTACTAAAAATACAAAAAATGAGCCGGGTGTGATGGCACAAGCCTGTAATCCCAGCTACTTGGGAGGCTAAGGCAGAAGAATCACTTGAACCTGGAAGGCAGAGGTTGCAGTGAGCTGAGATCATGCCACTGCACTCTAGCCTGGGTAACAAGAACAAAAAACTCTATCTGAAAAAAAAAAAAAAAGAATTTCTCTTCATCAAAGGTCTCATAGAATAGAAGGAGATATCTACAATACACACACCTGACAAAGAACTAGCATCAGAATATAGAAAACAAGTATTGTAAATCTCTAATAGAAAACCAGAAACCAAACTTAAAATGAGCAAAAGACTTGAACAGGCATTTCATATAATAGCAGACAAAAATGTATAAAAAGGTACTCACTGTAAGTACTGATTAGGAAAATGTAAATTAGAATCAGAATTAAATACCAACTGCTAGGCCACCATTCAATGGTAAAATAAACAATCTGACAATACCAAGTGCTGGGGAGGATGTAAAGCAGGTGAAACTCTCATACACCACTGGAGGGAGTGCAGACATGCTCTGCCACACGATAAAAACATTTGACTGTGTCTGTCCAAGTTGAACATAAGCCTAGCAATTCCACTCCTAGATGTATACCTGGCAGAAATGACTGAATATGTTCACTTAAAGACCTAGCAGTTTTGTGCGTCAGAGTCCCAGACTCAAAATGCCTGGAGACCTAAATGCCTATGACGGTAGAATGAATGGGCTGAGGTTCATGTGTAGAGTGGATCCCAGGCAGCAATAAGCATGAATGATAGCACTGTTGCTACAACCACAACATGGACCAGTTTCACAAGGGACGTGTTCTGTGCAATTCCATTCGGTGAGATGTTTAAAAAGAGGTAAAAATGATGGTGTCAGAATGGGGAGTAGCAGGGATTAGCAGAGGAAGACAAGGGGTTTCTGGGGGGTACTTTTAATCTCTTGACTAGGCTTCTATTTAAATGAAAAATTTGCAGACTTGTCTGGTTGTTCACCTATGGTTTGTGCACACCTCTGCATGTATATTATACTTCAATACATTTATTTTAAAAGATTATCACAATAATCCTATGAGGTGGTTCTTTCTGCCCAATTTACCAGTCAGGAAACATGTCTCAGAGAGACAAGAAAGGTGTTCAGTGTCAGTCACTTGGAAATGAGAGGCAGAGCCAGGATTCAAGCCCCTGCTGTGTCAGTTCCTACATCATCTCCCGGCTTTACATGGAGTACTGCCCACCCTTTCATGCGGCACAGCTCTTCACTAGAGCTTTGTGCCTTCGAAGGCAGGGATTCTAAACTCCCACATCTTTGCTGTTAGCACAAGGATGGACACTGCTGCTTAGTGGATGCTCAGCAAGAAGTAAAAGGTGAGAGTGAAATGTAAACTCTCACCCACCTGTTCTTTGGCTCCCACCCTCTATTCTCTTTCCCTTCCTGGCTCTAGAGCTTGCCCTAGCTGTGGACCCTGCCTTGCTCCTATGCAGAATCTGTGCTGTCTTCAGGGCAGGGAAGCTACAGCAATGCTCCCAGAACTCAGTCCAGAGGGAGAAGAGTGAGAGAAGGGGAGAAAGAATGCTGCTCTGGCCTAGGTGCAGTGGCTCACACCTATAATCCCAGCACTTTTGGAGGCCAAGGCGGGTGGATCACCTGAGGTCAGGAGTTCGAAAGCAGCCTGACCAACATGGCGAAATCCCATTTCTACTAAAAATACAACATTAGCCAAGTGTGATGGCATATGCCTGTAATCCTAGCTACTTGGGAGGCTGAGGGAAGAGAAATCTCTTGAACCCGGGAGGCTGAGGTTGCAGTGAGCCAGTGGTACCGTTTCACTGCAGCCAAAAAAAAAAAAAAATGCTGCCTGGGGTTCCTACCCTCCCCCAGGCCAGCCCACCTACAGCTGGGCCACCACCAAGCAGAGAATGGGGTCCTCCATTCCTTTGCTGGGGGTGGGGAATCCCTATTGTGGGTCTACTCAGCCCCCACCTCCTGCCTCTCCCTGCCCCAGGTGCAATCTTGACTCCCGTTGAGCCTTACACGTTCCTTCTTCTCTAAGAGGAGTGAAGCTTTCCTGGTGTTGTCAGCTCAGCCGAGCAGAGCTTGCCTTCCCACTGTCTCCCTCCCTCCTCCACACAGCTGGGGGATTCTGAAATCACTGCCTTGCTGCAAAATCAAGACCTGGATGTTGTCAGGAGCCTCTGCAAAGGCTGACTGCCAGCATCCCACGTCTCAGGGAAAGGGGTGGCCACTGCCCGGGAGAAGCTGCCTGGAGACAGCCTCCCTCCTCCGCCATCACCTCTGGCCAGAGACGATGCCCAAGTGGAAACAGCAGTGCCCAGTCTAGTGGGGGATACAGCTTCCTCTTAGGCTTCCATTCACTGAGCATGTCCTGCTGCACTAGGTATGGGACAATGTATAACACACACACGATCTGCTGCATGCCTCACCCTAGCCCCCGAGAGGGGGCACTATTACTGCCCCATCTGAAAATGATGCCTCGGGTTTTATACCTGGCCAGTGGCAGTACCTGGCTTCAAACCTAGGTTGCGGTCAACCGCATTCCAGCAATACACATAGTGGCATTGAGCACATGGCTCTCCCACCACTGGGCACCCTGGCGTCCCTCTCCCCACAGCTCCCCTGCTCCTCTAGAACTCACCTCACTCTGCCCCCAACCCCAGCCCTCCTCTGCCTCTCCTGCGTCTTCCAACCCTCCATGCCGAGTTACGGGAATCTCTCCATTTCATCCTCTTCCCCTTGGGAAGTCTTGGGCCACTACCTCCATTTCCTTGTCTGTACGCTGGAGCTCCTGCTAGGACCCACCGCATAGGATTTTGGTAAAGTATCGAGTACAATTTTATTTGTAAAAGAAGGATATAATTGAGAGCTTAAAAATAGCAGCTAGTTTTTGTTGTTGTTGTTGTTTTTTAGACATATGGGACTTGGTGACTGCAGACACCTAGGATTGCGGGGGCTCAAACTCTTGATGTATTTGTCTCCAGCTTCGCAGGGCCCTGGGCTCTATTTCTTGTCACTCATTATCTAAAGAACTCACAACAATTCCATTTGGGGCCTTTAGAGATTAGATTTAGAAAAACAAGTTTGTAATTATGTATCCATTGTTTGCAGGAATTGCTCTTAAGGTGTTTGGAAGTTACTGACCTAACAGAGGAAAAACTTCCTGAGGACAGACCCTCCCCTCCAGAGGCATCCTTCTATCACTAGGTATGGAAACAGATTTGCCTGTAAAGGCTGAGCCCTCCCTGATCCTTAAGAGAAGTAGGCTGGGCAGACAGGTGGCTGATGGTGGGGGTCCTCCTGCCATGCCCTCCTGCGGAGTTCTGTCCTGCTTCTTCAGAAGCACAGGTCTGGGCAAGACCCCGAGACGAGCACTGCAATTAGACCACATCCACAACTGGCAGCTGCCAGGAGATCCTCCCCCACCTCCTGATCCCTTAACTGCTTCGGGGTCAGGCAATGGAGCACAGTTCTCAGCTGCTGGCAGAAAAGCAGGAAGGGGTCTGCGTTGCCATTTCCTCGTCTCATGTCCTGGGTCCTTCCTCCCTAAGACCCTCTCAAGTGGAGACTTATTAAGCAGGGACCATATCGCTGCACCATGATTTTCAGCTCTTGGCAGACTTCCCTGAAAGCATTTTGTGCCAACACGAGTGAGGCCGAATTCCACGCTGCCTGTGTTTAACAGGTTCGACACCTCTCATCAGCTCCTGACTCCCTGCAGCAAGGTCAAGTGGGAGTTTAATAGCTGTTCCTGGGACTGTGCAGAGGGCAGCCCTTTGAACTCAGTGTCTCAATCCCACAGATGGGAGGTTCCCAACCGCAGCACAATTTCAAGAGGGAGGGCTGAGACTGCCTGGAGGGAAGTCCCACGACTCCCCCGTTCCAGGCAGCTCTTTGATATCTCCGGGAGCATTCCTGGTCCTAGAATCAGACATCTCTGCAACTGAACTATTACAAGTAACAAACACAGCATCCCCTCTCCTAGGCGTTCCTACGAGACACACGAGCCCTGTGTTGGTGGAGACACTGCCTTCTCTCCAGTAGACACCAACATGTTAGAATGGAGAAACTGTCTATGGCCCTACCACCCTGAACACGCCTGATCTCATCTCATCTTGGAAGCTAAGCAGGGTTGGGACTGTTTAGGTTTTTTTTTTTTGACAGAGTTTCACTGTTGTTGCCCAGGCTAGAGTGCAATGGTGCAATCTCGGCTCACCGTAACCTCTGCCTCCCAGGTTCAAACAATTCTCCTGCCTCAGCCTCCTGAGTAGCTGGGATTACAGGCACGCGCCACCACACCCAGCTAATTTTTTGTATCTAGTAGAGGTGGGGTTTTTCCACGTTGGTCAGACTGGTCTCAAACTCCTGACCTCAAGAGATCTGCCCACCTCAGCCTCCCAAAGTGCTGAGATTACAGGCTTGAGCCACCTCACCCAGCCTAAAAAGCAAGTTTTAACGTTAGATCGGAGGCCTAATAGCTCTGTGTCTCAACTCTCTGGGCCACACCATTAACAGGGAAAGGTTTCCTCTACTTAAACAAAAAGACAAAAAAGAGAAGGAAGACAATGCGGAGCTCTCCTGGAAGGTACATTAAATCATTAAATGCCAGCCTGCCTGTTTCATGTGGGAGGATGTGTATATGTATTCCTGGTAGGGAATGTGTGGCCAAGACACCAGCATCATCTTCTCGGCCCACCCAGGCTGCCCCCATCTTGTTTAATGCTGTTTAGGTAGAATAACTATTTCTCCAGTTTTCCAGTGCAGAATTACACTCTAATTTGACTTCTGCATTCTCCTATGTGAGATTCAGCTGAATCTAGGTCCTCTCCCATGTGTACAATCCCCATAAACTGAACTGAGAGAGAAGTTTCATTTTATTTGTTTTTCTTTCTCTCCCTTTCCTGACCTTACATGCTACATGATCCAGAAAATGATCCAGATGGGAAAGACATTGGCTTTGAAGCAGGAGGCAGGAGGAAGGAAGGAAGGAAAGGAGAATAACCCCACTTCTGTCCAGCCGCAGACCATGGGGAGAAATCTTCCTACCCTAAAGTCTGTCCCACGCACTGGCTCGAGATGGCATTGCGGGGTCCTTCCCGAGGTAGAACAGAAGGCCAGCTGACTTGGATGGCCTCCCAGCCTTCTCCCCTCACCTCCTCCTCTCCTGCACCGTATCTGGCATAAGCTAATCTGAGCAGAGACCCACTTTTAGCGCTGGGTCCTGAGCTCAGGACACTGAATGGTGTCACAGCCACCTGTTCTACATAACTTCATAGGCTTTCAATCTATTTTAGCACAGTCAAATTGACAATATAGATGGAGATCAAGAGTGGTCGTGGTAGAAATGACTCCTTCCTATACTGTTTCCAGTTGAACTGTCTCCCTTTGCCAGAGTAAGCAGGTAAGAGGGCAAAAGGTAGCTCCAGAGGCAGCTGTGACCCTCCCTGGATACCTGCCTCTATCAGGCACTCATGACCCTCCTGTACAGGCAACTCAGTCTCATGCCTGGGTTCCTCCCCTTGGAACTGAGGGGAAGAGGGTGAAGCTACTATAAACTGAGCTCCTACTATGTTTCATGTGCACAGGATGAGACTAGCATTAACTGAGCTCCTACTATGTACATGTGCAAAGGGTGAGACTAACATTAACTGAGCTCCTACTATGTTTCATATGCAGAGGGTGAGACTAACATTAGCTGAGCTCCTACTATGTTTCATGTGCAGAGGGTGAGACTAACATTAACTGAGCTCCTACTATGTACATGTGCAGAAGGTGAGACTAACATTAACTGAGCTCCTACTATGTGCATGTGCAGAGGGTGAGATATTAACTGAACTCCCACTATGCTTCAGGTGTAGGGTGTGAGACTAACATTCGCTGAGCTCCCACTATGTTTCATGTGCTTTTACTTCGATTGGCCATGTAATTTTCATTAAAATTCTGTATGAGACATATTTTACAAATGAGAACATTGAGGCTCAGAGAGGCCAAGTGACTTGCCTGATGTCACATAGCTAACAGGTATCAGAGCCAGGATCTGAATACTGATCTGATTCCCCAAATCATGTGTTTTGTTTTGTTTTTTTTCCCCACTGTCCACTCCCAAACTTGGACTCATGATCAACGAACATGAAAAACCTCATGCCTTGTCTTTAGAACTTACCTGCTCTCTCTGCCTGCTTCTCAGACTGCCAGCCAGGTGAGGGTGAGCTCCTCTAGAAGACCAGGGGAGCCTGACATGGGCAGGGATGTTTCCTGAGGAAGGCCCTGCCTCCAGGGGTCCCCTCCCTGGAAACCGCATGGGACACTGCTGCAGCTTTGTCCCCTCCCTGGGCTCGCTGGGTTTTTAGAAGGCAAGACAAAAACGCCTGAGCACATACCAGGCTGAGGAATCTTCCAGAGGAAGGTGGGAGATGCTGGTTCTGAGAGTTTCATGGGAGCAGGCAGAGGGACCCCTGGCACCCAGTGTGTTGAGATTGAGGGATGTCCCACTTCTCCTGCCCTATCACTGACATCCCACCTGGCGTCAGGACCCACACTGTCTCCTGTCTGGAAATCTCTTCCTATGTGGTGTCATTCTCTGGGTGGCTAGCCCTGCTGACTGGCACCCAACAACCCTCCCGTTTTGTTTGGGTTTGGCTTCAGCTGTGCACATATGAGAGAGGCAGAGAACTTGCTTTTCAGTTTTCAAAGTACCGACTGTTAGCAACTGCGACCAGCACAGTCTTTGCTGTCACAAAACCCTTGGAAGGACAGAAAAGGCAGCAGAACAGAAGGAAATAAGATGTCTCAAGCACTCAGAGGAACAAGACAGAAGAGTGCTGAGAAAAATACAGGGCACTGTATCAGCTGTTACAAAAATCCAGGGGCTCCTTTGACTTGGGTAGGGAGAAAAATCCACCAAGACTGAAAGCATCTCTATATGGTTGTGTTCTCGCATGCTGCCTGGGGCAAACCTGACTAACATTGAGGTCTGCGGCTCTGAATACTACTGGCTCTTCAGTCCTCATCCACTGACCCCATAGCACGTTAATAGAAAGAGTCCTGATGGTGGACCACTGATTCTGGCTCTGCCATGTCCCTCAACCACAGGACCTGAGAAGGTCCCTTCCCCTCTCTGGGCCTCTGTGTCTTCAACTACGTAAAAAACAAAAGCGCAGCTGGGCGCAGTGGCTCACGCCTGTAATCCCAGCACTTTGGGAGTCTGAGGTGGGTGGATCGCGAGGTCAAGAAATCGAGACCATCCTGGCCAACATGGTGAAACCCCGTCTCTACTAAAAATACAAAAATTAGCTGGGCATGGTGGTGTGTGCTGGTAGTACCAGCTACTAGGGAGGCTGAGGCAGGAGAATCACTTGAACCTGGGAGGCGGAGGCTGCAGTGAGCTGAGATCGCACACCAGCCTGGTGACAGAGCAAGATTCCTTCTTAAAAAAAAAAAGGTTCTCAGTGATTTCTTTTAGATCCAAAGCAGGGAGGTATCATCCATGTGTCCTACTAAATAAATAATCCTGGACCAAGCATCTTGACGTTGGATTAGGAACTTCTCTCTCCTTGAAGCCTCAGCCACCCCAAATATTCCCAGGCTGCATGAGGTCTCTGGGAACCTGTGCTATCAACCAGGAGATACAAGATGAAGATAGGTATTCTAATAATGGTGTTTCTAGAAAGAAGTCTCTCCACCCTTGAATCTATTCTATATTCCATTGCTAGACTCACTTTCTAAAACCAGGGTTTGCTCTAGGCCACCCCTCTGCCTCTGACTTTGGTGGTTCCCTGCTATCTACCATATAGCATGCACTCTTCCAGCTGGGTATGCAAGGGCCTCCTCAATCTGACTCCAATGTGCCTTTCTAGAAAGTTTCTTTCCCACCACCTGCTGTTCCCTGTCTTTGCCACCCCTCCACTTCATCTGCCTGGAAATCACACCCAGCCCTCGGCCCTTCTCCAGCTCTGTATCTTCCATGAAGACTCGGTACTGATTCTGTTTTGTACAGTGATGTTTTTCTGGATGTTCTGTCTCATCCCCAACACCAGTCACATAACTCATTGTGGCAAAGTCTGTGGTTGCTCATCTTGCACCAGAATGTAGCACAGGGCTGGACCTGAACCTCTTCTTCTGTGACTTTAAAAGAATGGAGCTGAAATAGAAAGAGATGGGGCAGGGCGGCTCACGCCTATAATCCCAGCACTTTGGGAGGCTGAACTGGGGAGATTGTTTGAAGCCAGGAGTTCAAAACCAGCATTGGCAATATAGCAAAACCTCATCTCTACAAAAAAATTTTTTAAATGGGCCAGGTGTGGTGGTGCCTGCCTGTGGTCTCAACTGCTCAGGAGGCTAACGGAGGGGGGGGGGGTCACTTGAGCCCAGGAGTTCGAGGCTGCAGTGAGCAGAGATCACACCACTGCACTCCAGCCTGGACAACAGAGTGTGACTCTTCTCAAAAAAAAAAAAAATTAAATAAACAAAAAAAATTAAAAAAGAAAAATAAAAGAGAAATTTAAAAGAACTGGGTTCCTGGAGTGTGCAATAAAAGTTCTTGGCAGTAAACATTTGTGTGTGTCTGTACGGGGAGACAGAAAGAGGATATGGATAGAGTAGTTTTTTGTTTGTTTTTTGTTTTTTTGAGACGAAGTTATCACTCTGTCACCCAGGCTAGACTGCAGTGGCATGATCTCGGCTCACTGCAACCTCTGCCTCCCAGGTCCAAGAGATTCTCCTGCCTCAGCCTCCCAAGTAGCTGGGATTACAGGCATCCGCCACCACGCCCAGCTAATTTTTGCATTTTTAGTAGCGGTTGTTTTTTTTTTTAATTTTTTGCATGTCACCATATTGGCCAGGCTGGTCTCAAACTCCTAACCTCAGGCAATCCACCCACCTCGGCCTCCCAAAGTGCTGGGATTACAGGAGCGAGACACCGCACCTTGCCAATGGATACAGTAGTTTTTAAGCATCCTTTCAACCCTGAAGAATTGTGTTTTCATGTAGAGTATCTGAAGTTTTTTCAGCACAGGCTCTTTTGTGTCCTGAAAAATCTCAGGACCCTACAGTTGGAGGTCCTGTCTGTGGCTCCAGTACAGAAGTAAGTCTAATATCAACAAAAAGTTTCTAAGTCAACAGATGTCCGAGGTGCTGGTAGAGGCCCAGAGAAGCCGAATGCCTGGTGCATCTAGTTTGATAGATGAAGAAATCCAGTCTTGGGAATAGCCATGCATCCTGCCCACACCTGCCCCAGCAGTCACCAGCCGGCTGCAGAGCCTTTGAGCAGGGCCAGCTGCAGGCCTGGCAAGGGGAGGAGCGGATGGCAGCTGGAGAGTCCTTTCTGGGCCTCCTTCAGGGGCCGGCTCGCTTTACAGTGCAGGTGGAGGCTGGGGGCTCTGCCTGGCTCCTCTTGTTTTCCCCACCTGCCCGCAGTGCGGTTTGTCTGCTGGCGCCACAGAGGCGTTGGGGCTGGGGGAATTTGATAGGCAAGGAGGGGGAGGCTGTCTCCTCAAGATGTGAGCACTGTCTAGTTCATGCTTCCCTCCCTTCTCCCCTTGCCTTGCAGAAATGCCCTTTGAGGCTGGCAGGGAGCAGGGAAGAGCTGAAGCTGGAGTGTCTGAAGGTTGCATTAAATACGGGAAGCTACCCTGAGTGCACAGATTGTCCTTCTGTACCTCTGCTGCCATTGACCATGGGAGACAGAGGCGAGGGCAAACCCCACATAGGTACCTACAGACACCAGGCATGGGACTGCCTCTCTGGAAGGTCAAGGGCAGCAGCCTCAGGGCTCATCCCCCTATCCCACAAGAGTCTCCCTGCCTCCCTAGCTGGGGAGGCTTCTGTTCTCAGCATTTTCCTATTATCTCTCCCAAGCAGAGGGTGGGAGGCAAGGAGCCTGGGTTGGGGACCCCAACAGGTTCCAAGCCTGCTTAGGTTGGCACTGAGTTCCCTTTCTAACCTCTCCCCGGGTGCCCAAACAAATTTTATCAGTGACTCAGAGAACTCTTGTCAAGGTCAGTCTGACCTGCCTGACGCTGTCACTGCTGCCCGATGCGAGAACCAATTCTGCTTCCTACATCCTGCTAGCCCCGGCACCATGCCTGGGCACTGGGCATCAGATGAGCTAACAGGAGAGCCCATGTGCCAGGTGGACATCACTCCGAGCCTTCTGCATGAGGACCGCAGGTCTCTGAAGTTTCTGCTTTCCTGGCTGGTCTGTTCTGCAGTGTAACCCTTTCCCTCCCTGGAGCTTCCCACTGAGATTGCAGACCAAGCCCTGTAAGTTCCCTTGTGATCCCATCTCCTCTTGCTTGCCTGGCTTTCCAATTTCCATGCCCCTTGAGTGGCACAGAGAGATCTGAAGTGGCTGGGTAGAAAGAAGCACCATGGGCCTTAGCGCCATCCATGTCAGCCATTTGTGACCGAACCCTAAACCATCCCCAGGACCTGGTGCTATAGATCAGAGGCAGGACACACTTTCTCTTTCAAGGGGCCTATAATCTATGCTGGGAGAGAGGATAGAGGTGAAAAGTTAAATATGAATGCATGGGAACACGTGCTCAAATGGAAGTGACAAGTACGTTGTACACTTGTACACTCAAGGAACATCCAAGGAACAGGGAGTTCATGGAGGGCAGAGCCCTTCTCTTCCCACGGCTAATGTCCTTTCCTGCCTCCAGACCAGGCGTGGGCAGCCACTCAGTAGCAAGTGGATCCCTGTGTCTCCTCCCACTGAGCCAGGACCCACTCACCTATAATGCTACCCCTCATCCACTGTCACTGGGGTCACCAGGGAAAAGGTCCTGGCAAACCCCAGGCCTTGTTTTCCTGCCTCCTTCACACTGTCTTCCCTCCTTCCCTCTCTCCCCTCTCCTTGCACGTCTATACTCAATTCTCTCCCTTTACAGCAGGAATATAATGTTCGGCTGCCTTACACCCACTCTCTGAATGCTGCCAGCGAATAATGACTAAGGTGGTGGGTGGAAGTACAGCAAGTTGAGACCAATTTAGCAGTCCAGGGTGCCAGGAGGAGGGTGATTTAGCAGCAAATGGCTTTGCAGCAGCAAGAAGAGTGAAAATGCCCCCCAAGCCAACAGGCCAGGGAGCCAAGTGCACAGCCCAGCCCTGGTGCCTTGGGCAGGGATGGCCTCAGCCGCCTGCGAGGTTATTCAGTGAGGTCAGACTCATGCACAGGAATGGGCAGGGTTTGAGAACAATGCCTTCTCCCAAACCCATCTCACCTCCACTTTCAGTCTCCTTACAGGGCCCCTGTTCTTGTACCCTCTTCAGGCTGAAAGTCTCACCTAGACTTGCCCAACCCCTTCCTCAGGAGGATCTGTAACTCTGACTGGCTCATGGCCACCCAAAGACTGCCTGAGGCATGGCTTTGGGGAGGGGCTGTCTGAGCTCACCTGAGACCATGCCAAAGATTGGCCAGCCCAGGTACACAGAGGTGTGGATCTCCCAGGTCCTGACATCTTAGGAGTCTCTGAATATTTGTGTAATGTGATGTGCTTGGGATTGTGAGTTTGGGTATCACAAGAAAGCATGTCTCAGAGGAAGAGACGATGAGAGCAGATGAATGAAATCAATGAAGGTGTGTGTGTGCACATCTGCGTGCATGTGTACATGTGCTCTGGCCCTGGCCCCCAGGTGGCTATGTTCTCCCACAATGATGAACTGACACAAAGCACATCTATGGGTGATCTCCATGGGGCAGTTCTTTGCTGTCTTTGTTTCAGGTGCTGGATGCAACCCACATCACATCTGTTTAGACACCAATTTGGCCTGTCACTTAGTAAGAAAAATCACCTCTCCCGCTGGATTGATTACAACAATTAGCTTTAGCTGTTAGCTAACTCACACATTCCCTCTCTGCTTGTCTTCTGTCTCCATCATCCCCCACCCTTCGCTCCCCGCATTCCCACGATGCTCCAACCAGTTCTCTTCTCACCTGGGGGCAGCCTTCGTGTGTGATTGCCCGTGAAGTCTGGTTTCCACACACTGCTTGAGCTACCAGTGAAGAGACTGCTATCCCATTTTAGTTTGGAACTTACGAACAAGGGGGAAACACTAAAATACAGTATGCAATTAAGGTTGGTATTCCAATTCAAATTCTGCGGAGGTAACCTTTGCTCTAATTTCAATGTGGAGTGGACTACACCTTTTGGATTGACAAGCTATAAAGAAAGAACTGACATATGATCAATTTCATTCCCTAAAGCAAATCCCAAGTAGTCATTCCATTATCCCAGCGACATCCTAGTTTATGGTTTTTGTTGTTGTTGTTGTTGTTGTTAAGCCCAGGCTGCAGTACAGTGGGACAATCTTGGCTCACTACAACCTCCGCCTGCCAGGTTCAAGAGATTCTCCTGCCTCAGCCTCCCAAGCAGCTGAAACTACAGTTCCATACCACCACACCTGGCTAATTTCTTGTATTTTTGTAGAGATGAGGTTTCGCCATGTTGGCCAGGCTAGTCTGGAACTCCTAACCTCTGGTGATCGGCTCACCTAGGCCTCCTAAATTGCAGAGATTACAGGCGTGAACCATCACTCCAGGACCTAGTTTATTGAGCTTAATATATATGCGTAACAAGCACTTAGGGAAAAGCGAGATTGGGGGGTGAAGTGAGCACAGAAAAGTGAAGAAGATTCGAATGCCCTCATCATGCTTGAATTATAACTAATAGGAAAGTAACTGCATTCTTACACTTTTAAAAATCTCTTCTTTCCTGGATACTAAACACTTGCCAATAATTCGATGAGCCTAAATCCATTTAATTAATGAACCCGGATGACTTGGTAGTTACAGCCCAAGACTGGAAGTCAGAACAGCTGGTGTTCAAATCTCAGCATTCCTCTTAAAAATCTTGGGTGAACTCCTTCACCTTCCTTAGTTTTCTAATTTTTTGAGATAAAGTCTCGCTCTATCACCCAGGCTAGAGTGCAGTGGCACGATCTCCACTCACTGCAACCTCCACCTCCTGGGTGCAAGTGATTCTCCTGTCTCAGCCTCCGAAGTAGCTGGGATTACAGGGGCTTACCACCACACCTGGCTAATTTTTTTACTTTCAGTTGAGACTGGGCTTTACCATGTTGGCCAGGCTGGCCTCCTGACCTCAAATGATAAGCCTGCTTCAATCTCCCAAACTGCTGGGATTGCAGGTCTGAGCCACCACACCTGGCCTTCCTTCAACTTTCAAAGTTGCATTCAGTTTCTTCACATGCCAAATGAGGAAAGGAATCTCCTCACAGAGTTGTTGTGAGGTGTAAACAATAATAATGATAATTTTATTCCCCTTTTTAAAGTGTAAAGTCCTGTACAAGTAAAAAGTTATATTGAAATCATTATTAAGGAAGTCTAGGGATGGTGGAAGTCAGTTTCCAGCAGGAAGTAAGAGTGGAAGGCTGGGCACAGTGGCTCACACCTAGAATCCCAATACTTTGAGAGGCCAAAGTGGGAGGATCGCTTGAGGCCAGGAGTTCAAAACCAGCCTGGGCAACATAGCGAGACTCTTATCTCTACAAAAATTAAAAACAATTAGCTGGGTGTGTTGGTATGGGCCTATGGTCCCAGCTACTCCGGAGTTTGAGGAGGGAGGATCGGGGATCAATTGAGCTTAGGAGGTCAAGATTGTGCAGTGAGCTGAGCCGTGACCACACCGCTGCATTACAGCCTGGGCGATGGAGCAAGAACTTGTCTCGAAAAAACAAAAGAAAATCCAGTGGGAGAGACACAGGATGGAAACTGCAGCAATACAGAGAGCTTTGCCAAATGGCAAAAGAGGCAACCAGCTGGAAGCTCACCAGCTATGCTTGACTGTAGCTGACACATCCCCATCAACTTCTTCAACCCTTGGAGAATTGAAGATCTGGAGGCCAATCTACACACTGGCTGGAGGCCGTGGTAAGAGGTGAGAGGTTGCAAACCTCCCATTTTTTATACACCACCTCTGTTTGGTCTGGGTGGCTGGCCAAACCTGGCATAAGGAGGCAGCAGGCTATGGCTAGGGTTCTCGGGAGAGAGAGCCCTGTCTCCTCAGCTCTTAGCTTGCATCTTGGAGCCATGAACTTGGCTCCTGCTTCTCTGACTCCCTTCATGCCCTCCTCAGGTTCAACTTCAAGGTTCAGTTCACAGCCATCTCCTCCCTGGTGAGGAAGGTTCTAGCTCACCTGCCTCCTGCTGAGAAACTGCCGTACTCAAAGTTAGTATTTTAATTGCAAAAACCACAATTACTCTTGCATCAGCCTAACACAATTCAATTTTCAACTTACTTGTCGTTGGTTCAGGTGTGCCAATTCTTCTTCCCAATTGTCATTACAAACTTTATTCTCAAAGCATTATTTAGCCTTTTTTGCTGTTGTTTCCCACTCCCTGGCACCTCACACAGATTAGACCTTTAATAAATAGTGAAAGGCAGAGTTTTTCTAACTTGATCAATCACCTTTAATAGGAAAACCAAAATCACTGTGGACCCCCGAGAACACATGCAGTAATTCCGACATGAGAAATAGCAGGGCGATGGAAAGGGCATGGCAGGAGAATCACCTGACCATGTGGCCTTGGAGAAGTCATGGCCAAATGACCTCCCCAAACATGGTAGCAATTCACACTCCCAACTGCATGTCTAGGAGTGCCATTTCAGGCTTCAAAACTGTAGCAGCACAAAAATCTATTCAACAGCAAACTCAAAGAGCTAATATGTAAATCACCTCAAGATTCCCCAGGAGGTTGGATACTTCTTTGTTGGCAAAATCCCAGAAACTCATCATTGCCCTGGAACCATCTGGCCCCTGGGCTCAAAGTGCAGGGTTTTAAAACCCCAGGTTTAGATCACACCTAGAATGGTCCCCTTCTATAATCCCACTTGTGGGTTGATTGACCTGGAGACAGAGTGGTTGGGGGCCAGGGTTCCCTCAGGCTCCTAAACTGTTGGTAGGGCCTGAGATGGCTCCATCTAGGGAGAAGCCTTGAAGGAACTGGCCGAGTAACAGACAAAGGAAGTCAGTGGCCACACCAGCAAAGTGCACCCATGCAGAAATCCACGGTTGGGAAAGGTGCTCCCTGCCAAGGGTCTCTGAGAGCTCTCCTCTTTCCCCTTTATTAAACAAGCATTTACTAAGGGCCTACTCATAGTATTTACTGAAAGCCAACACTGTATTTTGAGCTGGGAACTCACAATGCAATCTCTGCTTCTAGGAATTTTGTAGACTCTTCAGGAGCCAGTGAGTAAATGCTATAATATCCTGGTATGATTGTAGGGACTCTGAGGAACGTACCTGACCCAGAATTAAGGAAAAAATACGGTAAACTTTCTTGGAGGAGTCGATCCCTTTGGTTAAAACACAAAGTGGGGCTGGGCACAGTGGCTCACACCTGTAATCCCAACACTTTGGGAGGCCGGCGGATCATCTGAGGTCAGAAGTTCAAGACCAGTCTGGCCAACATGGCGAAATCTCATCTCTACTAAAACTACAAAAAATTAGTTGGGTGTGGTGGCAAGTGCCTATGGTCCCAGCTACTCAGGAGGCTAAGGCAGGAGAATCGCTTGAACTGAGGAGGTGGAAGTTGCAGTGAGTGGAGATCATGCTACTGCACTACAGCCTGGCAACAGAGCAAGACTCCAACTCAAAAAAAGCAAA
>NW_016107435.1:4018860-4025171 GCF_001604975.1 Cebus imitator
AAAAAAAAAAAAAAAAGGAAAAAAAGCAACAACCACAAAAAAGTGGGAGCTAGTTAGGTGGAGAAGGTAGCAGAGAGACCAGGAAGAGAAGGCAGTAGAGAGATCAGGCAAGAATATTCTATGCAGAAGAAAGTGTTTCTATGTTCAAAGGTAGCAGAAGAATATGGACAGAGCCAGGGTGCAGAACCTCACTAAGCTGAGGTCAAATCCCTGCCCCTCTGTTTTCTAGCCTGGCTAAGTTGCTTAACTCTCCTCATCTGATAATTATACATACCCTGCAGAGCTGCAGTGAAAATTAAATGAGATAGTGAATAAAAAGTCCAGGGCACACAGTGTATGTAGTGAATGCCATTAAGTGTTACAGTGTCACCCATGACACTAGTCTATGAGGTGCTTACCCACAGGTTTGTCATCATTACATTATTCATCTTCCTAGCCTCGCTGCCTAGCCCAGAGCCTTGCATTTGGTAGGCGCCCAATGAATATTTATGAAATGAATGTTGAATAAGCGCAAAGGCATATAAATAAGTTTTCAGGATTAGAAAGCCATTTTTATATGTCTGGAGCCCATGTATAGCTTTGCTATACATGCAGACCCATGGCTTCTCAAAACTGAAAGGTACACCTTTCCCTCACACACTCCCAAAGCATTGACTCTCCCCAGCACACCCCACACAGCAGCACTCCTTCTATGGCAGCACCCCTGCCCCACCTCGACCCAGGCACACACAGTCGGGGGCACCTCTTGCAGACACACAAATGCACAAGCTGAATTGCTGAGACAGGTTTACTTTGTGAAGCACACAGTGGCTGCTATCGATGTTAAATAACAACCATCTTCAGCACATCAAATGTCCCATCCTCCCTTTTGCTTGCATATAGACACCCACAAGAGATGCCCATTTCTTTTTCTACTAGTTTTCTTCTCTTCTTAAGCAGAGAGAGTGCCCCACACTAACATCCACCCAGCTGAGACCTCAGGTCTCCCAGTTGTTCCAACTTTGCTCCTATTAGCTGTGGGACCTCAGGGAATGCCTTTCCCTCCTGATGCCTCCATTTCTTCACTGGCAGACACAGAGAGCCCACCGTGCCAACCTGGTAGTTATGTTGTGAGGATAAAGGAGATAACATATGAGATAACGTCTATGATGCACAGAAAGCACCTCCAAAGAAAAGCGCTGGATAAATACAAGGTGTAACACCACGCCTGATTAGCTTGTATGCTCTCTGCCCACAGATTCCTGCCCACAATGTTCCACTCCACTCTTAAACACAAACACCTTTCCCGTCTGTAAATGCTATCTCTAACACCCATATGCACACACTCTTCTGACATCTCCATCCTCCCTCTGGATGCCTGCAGAAAATTGTTTTTGAACTTACAGAAAGCTCAGGTTACAAACACCCTCTTGCCCGCACCCGCAGACTCTTCTCAGGGTCTTGGTGCAGGAACTGCCAAGCAGATAGCTCATCTCTTTGTGGCTTGGCTCTTGGGTTCCCAGGATTCCTATTAGGCTGCACTTCCAGCAGCGTGGGGAATCCTTATTAGGAGCAGCCCCTGGGCAGCACGGTCCAGAACTCGTGCCTCCTCAGTAGTTTGCCAGCGCCCAGGACTAGAGAGCAGAGGGGCTGATGGCAGCGGTACAGTGTGGAGGGAATAAGTGAGAGAAAAAGGTTTAGGAGGTCAGATCCCTAAGCACCTCTTATTCCTGAGAAATCGGAGGACTTGGAGCACTTTCCCAGGCCTGATATACTCGTGGGCGAGCAGAACACCCATCTGCTCCACAGTTTAAACCTTTCCACTTGGAGCAGGAAAGAGAAACATCACCTGGCCCTTGGTGTCTCGGGGGTGCCTGTTGCTGAGTGCGACCTCTGAAGCCTCTCCAGCCAGAGCAAAGCCTGTGACCGGGTGGAGGGGTGAGGTCTGGCTGCATATGGTGGCTGTGGAAGAAGTGAATGTAGTAGTGTGTGGCTCTGTCTGCGTGTGCGTGGTGCTTTGATCAAATTCCTGAATTGCACATCCAGGACCGAACCCAGGAGCCTGCAGCTTCAGGAGGCCACTTAGACTCCGATTTACCAAATTCCTCTCTCATCATCTCCGCCCGTGTGACTTATCCCTCGAGGAAAACCTTCCAGATCTCTCGCTGCATCGCGCCGGTGTCCTCCCTACCGGTGTGGACACAGCTCATCTGCAAAGTTCCAGGCAACGAAGTTCAGCGGCCCGGCCAGACCGCCGGATCGTCTTCCTGCGGCCCCGGCCCCTGCGGCCTCGCGTCCTCACCTCCCACTTCTTCACCTCCGACACCAGTGTCACCTAACACTGACGTCCCCGCCAGGATCGGCACCGGGACTGGGGGTAGATGCACCCCGTCTGCAGGAGACACGGAGACAAAGACAGGAGGACGGGCGCCCCGTCACCTCCCCCGGGCAGGAGCGGCGGCGCCCACCCCGCAGAGGGGAGACCCTGACAGCTCCACGCGGAGACAAAGACACTTCGACAGCCACGGACACAGACAAAGACCGACGGACGCGTGGACGCACGGACGGGCCGGCCCGGCGCGGGGAGCGCGATTTCCCGCAGCCGGGGCAGCAGACCCTCCGAGGGCGAGGAGACCGCCGGCCACCGCGCTTACCTGGCCCCTGCGCCTCGGGCGCACTTGGGATTTTTTTTTCTTCCCACTGTTTCCCGGTGTGTTCCCCTCTCTCTTTTTCCAGAGCTGCTGAGCGGGCCGGGCCGGCCCCACCGCGCGGAATGCAGCTCCCGGCTCCCACTCGCTGGCCGAGGCGGGCTGAGAAACTTTCGGCCTCCCCGCCCGGCCGCTGCCAGCCCGCCAGCTCCCGGCGCACCCGCCTCTGCGCGGGTCTCGGGGCCGGGGCGGGGCGGGGCGGAGCCGACAGGGGGCGGGGCCATCGCCGGCGCCGCTGATTGGCTGGGAGCTGCCGGCCGCCAGGCCGGGCCGCTCGGAGGCCTTTGTTCCGGGCTGACAGCTGGGGCTGCTCGCGACCTCGCGTCTCCTCAGCGGCCGCGGCCTGCGCGGCGTCCCGGGCCCCGTCTCTCTGCTCTGACTTCCACCAGCCCCAGCGGGCGACCCTGCCCCCTCAGTCCTCCTGTCTTGCCAGGCCCCCTTTCTCCGACTGCTCCTGTCTTGCTCTTACCTCATCCTGTTCTCCCTTTTATTACCTGAAATTCTTACTCCATTTTTTTTATCCGTTCCTTCTGTGTTTGTGCCCGTGTTTATGACCCCTTCCTCTTACTCGCCGGTTTCTTTTTTCGAATACCGTGTCTCCCACTCCGGACTCCCACGAACGGGCGTGTTTTTAGCTCAAGGACTGGAGTAGCACCCAAGTGAGGGGCATTGCAAACCACACCGGGATTACAGACTAGGGTCCAGAGCACCGACACCCCCGCTCCCGAAACGTTCCCAAAGCAAACTTTTCCAGCTCTGGGGGAGCTGAGCTTCAGGTAAGAGCAGAGGCCCGTTTCAGGTTCACGGCTGTCTCACCCAGTCCCCTTCCAACACTGTCATTTTCCCCACCACCCTCACTTTTCACGTCTAGCAATTGAGCCAGGAGAGGATTCAAGCTTGCAGGGTTTTGTAGGACAAATAGTCAGTTAACCCGAGTGCCAGGTGCTGCCTGAGGCTTGGGGGCTTGAGGGTGCCCCGAGGCGAATCCACTAAAGCCAGGCTTGGCGGGAAGGTGGCAGCTCTGCCCAAGGAGTGTTAGCCTCAGCTTGAAAGAAGTGTGTGCGTGTGTGTGTGTGTGTGTGTGTGTGGTGTATGGGGGGGTAGGTGTAATGCAGTAGGATTGACTTAGCTGATCTCTGATTATAAATAGAATGGGGACCGGACACTGTGGCTCATGCCTGTAATCCCAGCACTTTGAGAGGCCCAGGCAGGTGGATCACTTGAGGTCAGGAGTTCAAGACCAGCCTGGCCAATATGCTGAAACCCATCTCTACTGAAAAAAAAAAAAAAAAAAAAATTAACTGGGTGTGGTGGCAGGAGGCCCTAATCCCAGGTACTTGGGAGGATGAGACATGGAAATTGCTTGAGCCTGGATGGTGGAGGTTGCAGTGAGCCCAGATAGCACCACTGCACTCCAGCATGGAGGACAGAGCAAGAACCTGTCTCAATAATAATAATAATAATAATAAATTTAAAAAGTTAAATAAAATGGTGATGGTGGTGGGGACAGCTCAAAGGAAAACAAGTCGTCTGGTTTCTGCCACACCCTTGCTCAAAACCCTGTAGGGGAACCTAACTGCCTTCAGGTCTTGACCCTGAAGACTCGGACCTTTGAATCTAGGCTACCTGAAACGTGGCACAGCAAGGGGTTTAAGAACACAGACAGACTTTGCTGCTTGTTATTTGAGCTAGTACCTTATTCCTCCTCTAACTCAGGTTTGGTTTTTTTGTTTTTTGTTTTTGTAAAATGAGGTAACAAGTCCCCGAATGTAAATTCCCAGAAGGCAGGAACTTGTTCTCTTGTGTCGATGGCTGAGGGACTTGGTCTGTTTTAGTCACAGCTGTATCCCTAACACCTAGAACTTGCCAGGCAACATAGTAGGCACTCAATATATATTTGTTAAATGAATGAATTTCTGAGGTATAGGTTGTTGTGAAGATTAAATGAAACTCACTGGCTTGTAAAGACACACGGCAGTGATTACAAGCAATACTACAACTTATAAGTGTCAACCCTAAAGCCTACTCGGCCTTTTCCTGAACTTCAACTCCTTTTCCTCACCTTTGTCTATACCTGGCCCCCAGTCTGAAAAGCCTTTGTCCTGCTCTTCTAACTCTACCTCTCAAAATTTGAGACAAAATATGCAATACTTACTCACACTGTCTTTTATAGTCCCAGGCAAAATAATGCCTCCTTTTTCTACAGCCCCATGCTTCTTTGTGTTCCATTCATTGACGGAGAACATGTATTCTTGTTTGCTGGTGAGAGTATCTCAAGAATTTTAGCCGAATGAGTTAATATCGATCAAACATTCCAGCACTTTAAAGAAAAGGCAGACTCTTGGAAGGTAGATTAAGGGATCAGGTAGGCTCCAGACTTCAAACTCATTTTTGTGTCTTCACAGGTGAGGTTCCGTGGAAGAGACAAAAGACTCTAGAGTCCTCTTTCTGTTCTGGCCCTACTGCTAACTATAGGCTCTTGGACAAGCCATGTCCCTGACGAGGCCTCAGTTTCCTCATCTGGAAAGTGGATGGTTTGGATGAGAAGATACTTCGTGAGGACCCTCCTTCAGCACCGGCATCTTTGTCAGCAGCATCTAGGTAAACGCCTGGGTATGACGAGTAGCCTTCCTGTAATGAGTGAGTGGGGCAAAGGGTCTGAGCAGTGTATTGGTTTGCATATGTGGGGTGGAAGTGTGATGTACTATGGAACCACAGAAACACCCTGGGGAAGGGATACTTTAGAGATAGAGTAGAATGCATTGAGAGTGGGGGAGGAAATGAGAAAGCAGAATGGAGGAGGAGAACAGTGATGGACGGCACAGCATGTGTGTATGTGTTACGGTTCCATGTGTGTGTGCATGAAAGCCTCAGGAATGTGGTCTCCAGCAGTACAAAGCCATAATTAGCTCCCTGATTCAGCAGTTGGGCATGGTAATGCAATGGCTGGGTGTGTCTACCCCCAACACCACCGGTGGGTTCTCAGTGTGGCTGTCTTTCTTCCTTGTCTAGTGAAGGGGTGCTGCCCTTCCTGAGTGTCTGGGTTCCTGAGAGGCATCTCATGTGAAACTGCATCCCTGGGCTCTCCCTTCCCTGAGTCGCGTCTAGAAAGCTGGGTCACAAAACGTTTCTTGTAAAAATCACCTACCCTCCTTATCTATTCATAACCTGAGATACAGAACATCATGCTTCATCTTTAGGACCTAAGATTGGCTGCACTGGACCAGACCCACGGACCAGTTAAGCCAGCAGCTTGTTTGAATTACAGACAACTCTGCCTTCCTCAGGGTACTCTCACCTATCACAATGTAATGAATTGCCTGGCTTCTTGTAAGTTTCTTGATTAAAGATCATGTCTGTCTTAATCAACATCAAATCCCCAGAGCACAGCACATTGTTGGTACAAAGCAAGCACTCAAAAAATACTAGAATGGGCCGGGCGCAGTGGCTCAAGCCTGTAATCTCAGCACTTTGGGAGGCCGAGGCGGGTGGATCACGAGATCAAGAGATCGAGACCATCCGGGTCAACACGGTGAAACCCCGTCTCTACTAAAAATACAAAACATTAGCTGGGCATGGTGGCGCATGCCTGTAATCCCAGCTACTCAGGAGGCTGAGGCAGGA